>NW_007272788.1:0-711 GCF_000164805.1 Carlito syrichta | reverse complement strand
CCAGACTGGAGTGCAGTGGCCGCTCCTGGCACCGCAGCCTTGACTGCTGGGCTCCGGCGATCCTTCCGCCTCAGCCTTCCAAGTAGCCGGGAATTACAGGCATGCGCTACCACGCCCGGCTGATTTTTTGATTTATTGTAGAGATGAGGTCTCCCTGCCCAGGTGGGTCTCAAACCCGCGGGCTCAGGCAATCCACTCATCTCAGCCTCCCAAAGGCACGGGATTACAGGCTGAGACACTGAGCCCAGCTAGTGTTTCTTTAACTACAGAGAAAATGCCATTTTTCTTTTCTATTTTTTTTATTTTAAAGATGTGGGATACAATTCAGGTTTAGATATTCAAGTGTTCAGAATTTTTTTTTCTTTTTTGCATTTGCTTCAACTTCTTATTCAATGTTCTGAAAATGTGTCATGTAATGTTACAGCCACTCACCATGTGTGACTATTAAACTTAAGTGTAGGTATGATGAAATCCAATTTTAAATATAGTGTCTCAGTTTATCAGGGTATGTTTCCAGGGCCCCAGAAGCTGTGGTGGCTGTGACTTGGGTCTGGGCCATGAGGATGTGTGCTGACCAGTGTCACCAAACTTGCTGTTGGCAGTGCCACTCTGGAATCATGACCAGGAGGTGGATAGAAAGGACCACTGGACTGAGCAGACATTGGCATTGGTCCCTCCAGACATCAGCACCCCTCAGTGACTGGTTTGCCT
>NW_007272787.1:0-754 GCF_000164805.1 Carlito syrichta | reverse complement strand
TGTTACATGATCCATTATAGAGTTCTCAATATGATACATACACTCAGACCCCCATATTAACCGATTTTTTAAATATCTATTGGTCTTCCTCATCACCATATTAATTTCTAGTCACCGCTAACAACCTATTCCAACTTTTTTATTGGATGAGAAGGAGTGGGTATTATGTCTTTTCCTCCTCATTGGGTGGTGATATGGACGAACAGATGCAAACACAGCAGCCCTTCAAGCAATCCTCTATAATCGTATTGGAGACATTGGCTTTATTCTAGCAATAGCATGATTCTTGACCTACTCCAACTCATGAGAATTTCAACAAATTTTTATTACTACCCATAACTCCAACACACTCCCCCTATTAGGTCTACTTCTAGCTGCTGCAGGGAAATCCGCACAATTTGGACTCCACCCATGACTCCCCTCTGCTATAGAGGGCCCAACCCCAGTTTCCGCCCTACTCCACTCTAGCACTATAGTAGTAGCCGGAGTTTTCCTACTAATCCGATTTCATCCCCTTCTAGAGACAAATAAATTAATTCAAACTATAACACTATGCCTAGGAGCCATTACAACCCTCTTCACAGCAATCTGTGCTTTAACACAAAACGATATTAAAAAAATCGTCGCATTCTCTACCTCTAGTCAACTGGGCCTTATAATAGTGACTATCGGTATTAACCAACCCCATCTAGCTTTTCTCCACATCTGCTTCCCACGCCTTCTTAAAGCCATGCTATTTATATGCTCAGGGTCT
>NW_007272786.1:0-622 GCF_000164805.1 Carlito syrichta | reverse complement strand
CAGTAGTCTTATTTTCATAAATTCACTTAGAACAAGCTTACATAAATTTTATATTTTATATACTGTCATTAAACAAAATTTAAAGTTAACACCCAAAATAAAATTACATTTTCCGCTTACAACTTTACTAAGGATAATTTTCTGGATTCCTAAATTCCACCAGGCCCATGTTACCTCAATTGTTCAGAAACAATACAAGTATGTAAGCAAAGAAATACACAGGAAGAGATTCACTTTTATCTGTTGCATCCTACCTGAATGGGTCTCCCTTGACAACCAAATTTTATTGTTTCAGCTTTTCAAGAGAAAAGCAGCAGCAGCACAATGGACACAATCAGGGTGGTGGCCCCACATCTATTCAGCCACATGCAGAGCTTCTTCAATCTATTTGCAACAAGGTTGCAGTAGTTCATGCTGGAAAACAGGGAGGAAGAAACAGGATTACTTTGGGGGTGCAATAGATTCCCCTGAGCATCGCCTCCTATATAACTGACTATAAACTAAATCTTGTCCTGTGCTAGAGAAATAAATACAAACTTCCCCCATCTTAGACAATATTGACATGCTAGTTCTCTTGTATGTTACACTAGCATGTTTGCTAGTTCTTTGATGTTAATGTGAG
>NW_007272785.1:0-324 GCF_000164805.1 Carlito syrichta | reverse complement strand
TTTAATGTCGACTCTGTTATAGCAAAATCTATATGTGATTATCATATATATGCGATTATCTATGTAAATAAACAAAAACGTACATATATAAATCGTATATGTCCTGTGATTTCTAACCGGCCGAGAACTCCAGATAAAAAGGTTTTTACGCCGGGCTCGGTGGCTCAGCCTGTCATCCCGCGCCTTTGGGAGGCTGAGGTGAGTGGATGGCCTGAGCCCGCGGGTTCGCGACCCGCCGGGGCAGGCGAGACCTCATCTCTACAATCGATCCAAAAACCTGCCGGGCGTGGCAGCGCGCGCCTGTAATTCCGGCTACACGGAAGG
>NW_007272784.1:0-329 GCF_000164805.1 Carlito syrichta | reverse complement strand
GTAAAATCAATAAGAATATTATTCAATTTAGCAAATGTTGATTATAGTCAAAGAGATGAAGCTTACATACCTATTAAACATAGAATTCAATAAATTACAATACATAGTGTTTATTGCTATAAATAAAGATAACAAGTATAATCAAGTAAAGGGGAACAAAGTACAGAGTAGTGGTCAGTGGTTTTAATTTTAAATATAGAGTTTCACAATAGATGTCATTGAAAAAATAACTTGTCACCAAAAACTTGGATGAGTATGAGGGCTAGTCATAAAAATATCTGATAGAGAAATTTCAAGATGTAGAGAACAGCAAGTAACAGTTCGAATGA
>NW_007272783.1:0-518 GCF_000164805.1 Carlito syrichta | reverse complement strand
CAAAGATTAGTTTTAGATTTTGTTCTGTAGTATATATACTCAATGCTACACATCTCACTCTACACACTGCTTTCAACATATTTACCAAATTTTTATAACTTGTGTTTTATTTTATTTAGTTCAAAATATTTTAGCCGGGCTCGGTGGCTCAGCCTGTAATCCCGCTCTTTGGGAGGCCGAGGTGAGTGGATTGCCTGAGCCCACGGGTTCGAGACCTGCCTGGGCAAATTGGCAAGACCTCATCTCTACAATAAATCAAAAAGTTAGCCAGGCATGGTAGCGCACACCTGTAGTTCCAGCTACTTGGAAGGCTGAGGTGGAAGGATCACTGGAGCCCAGCAGGTTGAGGCTGCAGTGACCAAAAGAGGCCACTGCACTCCAGTCTGGAAGACAGAGTGAGACTCCAACTAAAATAATAATAATAATAATAATATCTTAAAATTTCCCTTGTGTTTTCTTTTTTGACTCCTGTGTAATTTTTACATGTGTTCTTTAGGCTCCAATATATTATGATTTTG
>NW_007272782.1:0-609 GCF_000164805.1 Carlito syrichta | reverse complement strand
TACTCAGCTGGCTACCAAGGTGAGTTAATTAGCTTAGCTGGCAACCTATCTAGCCAGCTGATTAGCCAGCTGACTTATCTTGCTGACTTAAGCTAGCAAGCTGGTTACCCAGCTAACTAATCTAGCTAGCTACCTACCTAGCCAGCAGGCTAGCCAGCTGACTTAAGTAGGTGAATTGAACAGCTAGCCTTGCTGAGTAGCAAGCTGACTTTTCTTGCTGGCTACCTACGTACACAACTGGCTAGACAGATGATTAAACTAGATGATTTAACCAGCTAGCCAGTTGGTTACCCAACTGAATTAACCCGAAGACACCACTAGCTAGCCAAGTAGCTATCTAGCTTATTTAACTATCTAGTTACGTACCTTGCCAGTTTGTTTGCCAGTTCTATTAACTAGCTGAATTAACCAGCTAACCAGCTAGCTAGCCAACTGATTTAACTAGCTCACTACCTAGCTAGCCAGTAGCCGTAAATTGTTAGCTAACTAGCTAGTCACCTAGCTAACAAGCTGACTTATTTATCAGGCTAGCAAGTTAGTTGATTTAACCAGCTGGCTGATTAGCTAGCTTACTCGTTTTCTAACGCGCTAGCTAGGTGGCATAATCAT
>NW_007272781.1:0-732 GCF_000164805.1 Carlito syrichta | reverse complement strand
GGGTCTACTAAGTCAAGATATAGCATGAGAAGTGAGGTCACAGGTGTACAAAAAAGAGTCCTGTACATAAACTCAAGAATGAGTCCAAGGCCTGGCACTGAGATTAAAGAGTTTGATTCAACAATTCTTTTATGTCAAAGTCAATGTCAAAACACTTACACTTATACCCAGCTTCATCAGACAAGAAAAAATTGGGGTTTCACTTAAAGAATCATCTGACACCCTCAGTAATGAAAGGAAACAGAGGAATCCTAATCAATTTTCCTTTTTTAAATGGCAAGTTAAACTCTTGCCCATTTTTGAACTACTGTTCTATTCAGAGAACTATTATTCATAAGTTAAGTATCCATTTCTAAGTTCTTATGAACATCATGCAGGAGACAGCCATGGAGTACCCAAGCGTTAAGCAAAAGTGCTGGCCTTGTGGTCTGCATCACTTCCCAGGGAATAAACCGGTTTTGCTCAGGCATCGTAGAAGCATTGCTGCAAATGCCACCAGCATTATTCAAAGCAGAATAAGCCACATGATGCTCTCTGTCCACGTACTCTTGGCCTGTTATCCTTCCTTTCATCATTACTAATCTCTTAACTAGAACCTTTACAACTTTTTAAAGTCCAAGGTTTTACAGCAGCATTTTAAGGTAAGGAATTTTTGAGAAAATAAGATTTAAAGACTCACCCTTTAATGAGAGTGAAAAAGAAAACCACAAGCTAGATATTTAGCAAAAGAGC
>NW_007272780.1:0-832 GCF_000164805.1 Carlito syrichta | reverse complement strand
TTTATATGTGAGCTTAACTGGGCGAAAGAATGCCAGATAGCTGATAAACATTATTTCTGAATGTGTCTGTGAGGGAGTTTCAGAAGAGATTCACATTCAAATAAGTAGACTGAGTAAAGAAATCCTTCCTCACCAATATGGGCACACATCATCCAATTTTTTGAGGGTCCAAACAGAACAAAAAGGCATAGAAAGTATGATCTCTCTATCTCTCTCTCTCTCTCTCCCCCACTTCAGCTGGCACAGCTCTCGCCTCTTCCTGTCTCTAACATCCGAAGTCATAGTTGTTGGGTCTGTGGGACTTACATAATTGGCTCTTCTGGTTCTTAGGCTTTCAGACTTGGACTAAATTGCAACACTGACTTTCCTGGTTCTCCAGCTTGCAGATGGCAATGGTTGGGGTTGGATTTCTCAACCTCCATAATCATGTAGCCAATTTACATAATAAATCTCTCTCTCTCTCTCTCAGGGGCCCTGACTAATACAGACATCTAAACAAAACAAAACAAAACACTGTATTGGAAACTTAGAAAATATGCTACTTTGAGGAATTAAATTGCCCTTGCAAAAGTGTTCATTATCTTAATTAAAATAATAGACATAATCTCTATTTATAGAAAAAAGATAAGTCTTGGAGAAAAAAGAATGGAGAATTCGTTTATTATTCATATGCATTATATATCTATAGAGAGAGAATGCCTTCTCTCTTTGTATGAATCAGTTTTGCATTTCTATAAAGGAATACCTCAGTTTGGGTAATTTATAAAGAAAAAAAGGTTTATTAGCTCACTGTTCTGCATGACACTGCCATCTTCTTGGCTTCTGGTGAGGC
>NW_007272779.1:0-708 GCF_000164805.1 Carlito syrichta | reverse complement strand
TAGGGGGCTGTGGCAATATGGACCGACATTCGCGGGTCTCTGGATCAATTATACAATGGACACATGCGCTGAAACTTCACACTGTACCCCATAGGTATGTAGGTTCGTTTGTGTGTCAATTACAAATTTTAAAATTAATTTTCAAACAAGGCAAAAGAAACCCTGTTGACAGAGAGTTGAATCCACCACCCATCTAACTCTTCCAGAACAGAAAGCTCTCATTTATTCTAGCAGGTTGGAGAGGCTGTGACAGTATCCCCCAAGACAAGGACTCATGTGAGCTCCCACTGAGGCTCCAGGCAGTAGCGGCAATCTGCAGTAGCCCTCGCACACCCCGGGGACTCTCCTCAGATGGGCTGTTTACCACCTCAACCCCTCCACAGACACTCATCCTGAACACCCACTCGCGTAGGGCTCCTCCGAGACCCAGGAGGTAAGGTCGGGGGAGTGCGGTGCCTCATAACTATCTGACACTTTCATCCCTTTAAAGAACCCAAATAGGGTCATCATCAGAAAGCATTATGCTTTATGGACAAGTCCCACAGACAGGGACAAAATACACCCTCAACCAGAGTATGCTAATGTTGTGAAGTTATATATTCAGTGTGTTGTTTCTTCAGTTGCACGGAGGCGTAATTACTGTTAGGTCACGGTGGCTGTGTCCTGGGAAAGATGCAAAGAATTTCACAAGGGTCTCTGAGAAAAAGT
>NW_007272778.1:0-627 GCF_000164805.1 Carlito syrichta | reverse complement strand
TATATATACAAGATAAACAAACAAAAATATCACCCTCTGTCCAAGAAGTCGCTGCCAACAGTGATGCCTGAGGATGAACCATTCACTTAAATTATTTTTTGAGTACCTACTTAATGACAGGCATGGTTATAGGCACTGGGCTTGCAGGAGTGAACAAGTCAGACCCAGGCCTTGCTCTCACAAGGCCTGTATCATGTTGGAGAAAAGACACTAAATAATAAACAAGACACCTGCAGACATGTCAATGGATAAGAGGATGGTAAGACAGAAGAAAACTCTGGGGGTGAGGAGCTACTTTAGACAGGGCATCGGGAGGACCTTTCTGAGTATATGCTACTTAAAAATTGAGATTATTCTGGAATCCACATATTCTTTTAAATAATTTCTTCAAAAAATTAAAAAAAAATTTTTAGAGACAAGGACTCACTATGCTGCCCAAGCTGGTCTCAAACTCCTGACCTCAAGTAGTCCTTCCACCTCAGGCTCTGAGACACTGGAATGACAGCTGTGAGCTCCTTTAAATTGTTTCAAATTCTTGCTTTCAACTTTAAATCACAAACTTTCTTTTGAACACATTTTCTTTCAAACATTCCAGCAGAGTTCATTTTTTCCCATCCAACTGACAGG
>NW_007272777.1:0-778 GCF_000164805.1 Carlito syrichta | reverse complement strand
TAAAAGGAGGGACCTCAGAAAAGGCACTTATTTATAAAATGTTTTGTGTATTGTCTTTACATGTTAGACTTCAGTCACCACCAATATACTCTCTGTGTGATGCAATATATCTATTGAGACACTTTTTCCATTGCTCAAAACAGTTTTTGAGCTCATCCATTTTGGTGCCTTCTAGTGCCTCTGACATTTTTTATTTCACCTCTTCTACATTGGCAAAATGTTTCACTTAGAGGACTTTTTTCATCTGGGGAAACAAAGAAAATTTGGTTACAATGAGATCAGGTGAATAGGGAAGGTGGGGCATTAGGTTCCTGCTTCTTTTGGTCAAAAACTGCTGAACATTCAATGGTGTGGACAGACACACTTGTAAATCACCTATCATGAAATGGGCAAATGTGTTGAAAGAATCATAACAAAAATTCACTGAAGCTGAACGCAACCTCTCAGTACACTAGCTGACACACTGATGCTGATGAGTTCCTAAGCCACTTACCTAGTGGGGGGCATTTGTACTACAAGGAACCCACTCTCCAAAAGACAGTTTTGCTTTTTTGAGGTCTTTCTCCTGTTTCCAAGTAAGATTACATTCTGAGATATTGAAGATTAGGCCTTCTACAGATGAATTTTAGAGGCACACAGTTCAACACAAAACATTACCTGCTTAGTAATTTTTTATTTTAATTTTTTTTTGTTTTTTTTTTTGAGTTGGAGTCTCACTCTGTCACCCAGACTGGAGTGACTGCAGCCTCGACGTGCTGAGCACCAGCGATCCTCCGCC
>NW_007272776.1:0-729 GCF_000164805.1 Carlito syrichta | reverse complement strand
AAAAAAGGCCCTGAACTGGATGGTTGCCCAGCAGAATTCTACAAAATGTACAAGGAGGAGCTGATACCAATCATACTGAAAGTATTTCAGGCAACTGAGAAAGATGGAATTCTCCTCAAATCATTTTTAAAAAGCTAACATCACAATGATACAAAACCGGGTAAAGATCCAACAAAAAGGGAACTGTAGGCCAAAATACCTTATGAACATAGACGCAAAAATCCTCAACAAGATTCTAGAAAATAGGACGCAAAAACACATCTTAAAAATCACCCACCATGACCAAGTAGGCTTCATTGCCAGGATGCAGGACTGGTTCAACATTCACAAGACCATAAATGTCATCAAATACATAGGCAGATGTAAAAACAAGAACCACATGATTATCTCATTAGCTGCAGAAAAAGTTTTTGATAAAATCCAGCATCCCTTCTTGATAAAAATCCTGAAACACCTAGGTATAGAAGGAACATACTTCAAAATAGTAAGTGCCATCTATGATAAACCCACAGCTAACAAAATGCTAAATGGACAGAAACTGGAAACATTTCCTTCAAAACTGGAACAAGACAAGGCTGCCCACCCTCACCCCTCTTGTTCAATATTGTGTTAGAAGTTCAAGCTCAGGCAATTAAACAAAAGAAGGAAATCAGGGGTATCCAAATAAGAAAAGAGGAAGTCAAGTTATCCCTCTTTGCTGATGATATGATCCTATACCTTGAAAATCCA
>NW_007272775.1:0-615 GCF_000164805.1 Carlito syrichta | reverse complement strand
TTCTAAGAAGAGATGCCATAGAGCTCTCTCTCTCCACACACCCGAGAAAAGGTCATGCGATCACACACTGAGAAGGCGGCTGTTTGCAAGCCAAGAAGAGCACTGCTAAGACACTTTCATGTTGGACCTACAACCTCTAGAACTATGAGAAAACGAATTTCTGTCTAAGTCACTCAGTCTGTGGTATTTTCTTTCAGCATCCAGAGCAGACTAAGACAGTATCCCAGGATACTTTTCCTTCTGGGTATTTTTCTGTATCCACTATATCAGGCCATTCTCTTCAGCCTCTGCTGTGACATGTGTTTTATTCCTGGCAGAAACTTTAAAAGATAACTCACAGTCCAATATCTTCTCTTCACCTGATGGATAACTGTGGAAGCACGTGTTGAGATTCAGCTAGTGTCTGCCTTTAATTGTGAAAGACTAGATGAAAGCTCCCCCTCCGTACTTGCAAGGTAGCATGAGGGAGAGAGGTAGATATTTGCTATGTTAAGCCACAGAGTGTTGGGATATTTGTTTTTACAGCATAACATAGCCTGTCCTGACAGAGCCACTGTTTTAAAGATGTCATTGCAGAACACAGATAGCAAAGGAATTAATTTGTGACTTTCAGTT
>NW_007272774.1:0-633 GCF_000164805.1 Carlito syrichta | reverse complement strand
CCCAGATCCTCCGTCCGCACCCGACTCCCTCTCTGGTTGTTGTCACTTCAAGGCAAGAAACCGAGCTGCTGCATCGGTTCCATATTCAGATTTTCTGTCATTTTCTGCCACCCTGTCCTCACAGCTACTTCCTGAAGCTTGAGTCGGTTCCTTCTCCTTTAGACATTTACATTTTAAAAGGATTAAATGTTTCTCTGCCTGGTCTTTCACACGGTCTTCAGGGTGAGGATCATGGGAGGCACAGAAAATGCTGCTCTTACTCTGAGTCTGTCCGCTTGTCGAAGAAACAAACATTCAGCCAGAAAACACATTAGAAAATGTTGTAGAACAGCTTTTGTGATGACTTTGTATCTGTGACAGTAAAGGAATTCGAAGCACTTGGTATGGGCTGCAGTCATCAAGAAAGCCTTCATGAGAAAAGTGATTTATCTGTGGATTCTGGAGGGTAGGATTGAAAAATAAACTCACAGTACTGGAAAATGGGGTTTTCATGGTGGCTGTTCTAATGAACATTAACCGATTGAATATCGGAAGGGACTAACTCACGAGGGAAAAGGTGAGCCATGGGGAGAGAGAGGTTCAAAAGTTGGGGGCACTGTGGAACTTCCTGGTAGAAAGATTAGTCTCACAGAC
>NW_007272773.1:0-555 GCF_000164805.1 Carlito syrichta | reverse complement strand
CAGCCTTCCGAGTAGCCAGAATTACAGGCACGTGCTAGCACGCCCGGCTGATTTTTTTATTTATTGTAGAGATGAGGTCTCGCTGCCCAGGTGGGTCTCGAACCCACGGACTCAGGCAATCCACTCACCTCAGCCTCCCAAAGGCGCGGGATTACAGGCTGAGCCACCGAGCCCGGCATGTTTTGCTAGTAGAAATCACACTTGGCAATATGTGTCCTTATGTTCAGCATATAAAAGTCAGAAATTAAGCCAGGCCCAATGATTCATGCCTGTAATCCCAGCACTTTTGGAAGCAGAGGTGAGAGGATTGTCTGAGCCCAGGGATTTGAGACCAGCCTGGGCAACTTGGTAAGACCTCGTCTCTAAAATAAATTTAAAAATTAGTCAGCTGGGCTCTGTGGCTCAGTCTGCAACTCCAGTGCTTTGGGAGGCCAAGCAAGTGGATTGCCTGAACCCACGGGTTCGAGACCAGCCTGGGCAACTTGGTGAGACTTCATCTCTACAATAAATAAAAAATTAGCTGGGCATGGTAACACATGCCTGTAGTTCCAGCTA
>NW_007272772.1:0-645 GCF_000164805.1 Carlito syrichta | reverse complement strand
TTCTCAAAAAAATAAAAATTAAAAATTAAAAAATGACCAAAGACATGAAACAGACACATGCAAGTTAGCACCCACAAGTATATGAAAAACTGCTCAACATTTCTCACCATCAAGGAAATGCAAATCAAAAACACAATGAGGTATCATCTTTCCCAAGTTTGAATGTCTATTATTAAAAAGACAAAAAGTAACAGATTTTGAAGATGCAGAGAAAAGGGAACTCATATACACTGTTGGTAGGAATATTGTTAGAAATGTAGTGTCGTTTCTATGGAAAAACAGTGTGAAACATTCGTAAAAAACTAAAAACAAAATTACCACTCAATTTAGTAATTCTACTACAGGATATCTACCTGAAGGAAAATAGATAAAATATCAAAGAAATACCTGCACTCACATGTTTGTTGTAGCCCTATTCACAAAAGCAAAGCTATAGAATCAACCTGTGTCCATCAGCAAATAAATAAGTAAAGAAAATGTGGTACATATACACAATGGAATGTCACTTGGCCATGCAAAAATGAAATCATGTAATTTGCAGCAACATTGATGGAACTCTCTTGACCATTATGTTAAGTGAAATAAAGCAGACACAAAAAGACAAAAATAAAGTGTTCTCATTTATTTGTGGGAACCAAAAGTGTG
>NW_007272771.1:0-752 GCF_000164805.1 Carlito syrichta | reverse complement strand
AATCGTTCAAAGTGTTTTCCATAATGTTCAATGAATCATTCATATTATACTCTTTGTTCTATACCCTGATTAATACAAAAAACTTTTCTAAGTTAACTCTAGGTTCAGTCCAAGTTCACTGACTCCCAATATTTTTAACAATTAATATTATCAACTTAACACTATACCATAATCTATAAGTTTAGTTAAATGACTTAACTGTCAGTTATACTATTAACCTATTATGATTTAACGTAATACCTTATAACTGAGTTAAAACTTATTCTTAAACTACAAAACTTTACTATAATTCATATGTTTCATATGTCTAAACTTTAATTTTTATATGATCTAGTGATTGAACTTTAATACTATGCTATATCCTATTAAGCTAATACCTCATCATTAATTCTTTTATAAATCGTATAGTAATTATTATATTTGAATAATGTAGCAAAAGGAAACAAAACAGCAAGCATAAATTTAGGCAATTATGAGTGTATATGTATATATTTTATCCTAACAAGTCTACTCTAAAAATCAAATAGTAGCTGTCACACTCTTGAACAAGGAAATGCAGGGTTGCCAAGATGGCGGCCATGGGCTGAAGCAGACAGAGTTTCAGTAATTAACGAAACAAAAGAAAACGCTCTGCCTGGCTAGGGGCAGGGTGACAAAACTATCATGGTAATTTAGTTTCTAATCTTAGCCCTAGGGGAAATAGCTTTCCAAAACTGACTACCCAGTCTACCAGGAAATAGAAGTAAAAAATA
>NW_007272770.1:0-441 GCF_000164805.1 Carlito syrichta | reverse complement strand
TCAGGGAAGGGGAGTGGGATTGGCACTTGAGGGAAACTGCTAGGGGAGGGTGATGGACTGAGACTCAAACTCAAAAAAAAGAAAAAAGTAAATGCATGCATTTAGATTTTACATAATTGACCAGTAGATAACAATAAAAAGTATTCTTTAAAAAATAATGTGATGCCGGACTCGGTGGCTCAGCCTGTAATCCCGCGCCTTTGGGAGGCTGAGGTGAGTGGACTGCCTGAGCCCGCAGGTTCAATACCCGCCTGGGCAGGCGAGACCTCATCTCTACAATAAAAATCAAAAAATTAGCCAGGTGTGGTAGCGCGCGCCTGTAATTCCGGCTACTCGGAAGGCTGAGGCGGAAGGATTGCTGGAGGCCAGCAGGTCGAGGCTGCGGTGGCCAGGAGCAGCCACTGCACTCCAGTCTGGGCGACAGAGTGAGACTCCAACTCA
>NW_007272769.1:0-673 GCF_000164805.1 Carlito syrichta | reverse complement strand
GGTAACAGCAGTTATTTCAATCTATCCTGTACAAATGTGGAGATGGAGGTAATCTAATTTAAGGAAAATCAAAACAACATAGATATATGCCTCATCTTGTTCCTTTCTGACCTGCCTTCTTCCTCCCATGTTTGTAAAATACTTTTCCCTTTTTGTAAAATTATGTACTCAAGAGTGAACAATTTAAAAGTGAATTCAAAAGTAAACAAACATAGTTTAGCAGGAGCTTATGAAATGTGCCTTTTTGTGTGGAAGAGAGAGGCTCAAATGTAGAAGTCACATATCCTCTGTCCTATGAAGTGGGCTATGACTTTGCTAGGAGGATGTGGATAGAATTAAGGGTTACCATTTCAGCCTCTCTTTCATCAGGATCCCTTGCTGTTTGTGGTGATTTTACTCCTTGCCTTTTCTCTTGGTATTGGCACCAGGAACACATCTCCAACCTCTTTTGTAACATTTAGTAGTCTTAACAAATCCTCCTTGCTCCTGTGGATACCTTCTTCATCTTGCTATTCAGAGAACTGGAACCATTCAGTGTGACTGTGTTTCCTCATAGTACCCAGCTCAAGTTTTGGTTAAAAAAAGAGAAAGGATAGTAGTGAATTGAAGAACAGGGAACACATGACAAGGTGTATGCCTATACAATCAAGTCTGCACCAATTCAGGGGAGTAG
>NW_007272768.1:0-703 GCF_000164805.1 Carlito syrichta | reverse complement strand
TCAGTGGATTCTGTGACTCTACTTCCCAAAATGTTGCCATAATACAACTTCCCTTTCCATTCTTACTGTTTTTTTCTCTAGCATGATTGCTATTTCTTGAGAAGAAGTGAAGGACATTCGCTAAAAATGCAGATTCATAAGTAAGATTGCTTAAGTTTGAATCCTAGTTTCAAAACTTCTTAATCATGGCACCTTAAGCAAATTACTTAACAGCCTTATACCTCAGTTTGCACATCTCTATCATAGAGCTAATAATGGCATCCACCTTGTAGGGATGCCATAAGAATCAATAAATGTAAATATGTGGTAAAAATTTAGCATGCACACATACTAAGCATTATGTGTTTGTTATTTTACTTTTCTCATGTAAAATAATATCATGGCCGGGCTCGGTGGCTCAGCCTGAAATCCCGCGCCTTTGGGAGGCTGAGGTGAGTGGATTGCCTGAGCCCGCGGGTTCGAGACCCGCCTGGGCAGCGAGATCTCATCTCTACAATAAATCAAAAAAAAAATCAGCCGGGCGTGGTGGCGCATGCCTGTAATTCCAGCTACTTGGAAGGCTGAGGCGGAAGGATCGCCGGAGCCCAGTAGGCCGAGGCTGCGGTGGCCGGGAGCGGCCACTGCACTCCAATCTGGGTGACAGAGTGAGACTCCGACTCAAATAATAATAATAATAATAATATCATGGTCTAACTATCTCTAG
>NW_007272767.1:0-776 GCF_000164805.1 Carlito syrichta | reverse complement strand
TCTTTTTGAAAGGGGCTGTTTGTTTCCTTCACCCCATCTGAGTTCCTTGTAGATCCTAGATGTTAGGCCTTGTCAGATATACGGTCGGCAAATATTTTTTTCTCATTCTCTGGGCTGTCTCCTTGCTCTCTTGATGGCTTCTTTTGCTTTGCAGAAGCTCATCAGTTTGATGAGGTCCCACTTATCTATCTTATTTCTTGAGATATTTGCCTTTAGGGTTCTGAATAGGAATTGGTTGCCAGTTCCAATTTCCATAAGTCTGTCTCCTGCGTTTTCTAAGATTCTTATAGTTTGAGGTTTTACGTTTAGGTCTTTGATCCATTTAGAGTTAATTTTTGTGTATGGTGATGTAGGGATCCTGTTTCAATCTTCTGCATGTGGTCAGACAGTTTTCCCAGTACCATTTACCCAGTGGTTGTTGTTGGAGGTTTTATCAAAGATGAGTTGGTAAAGGAATTGAGGCTTTGCTTCCAGAATCTCTATCCTGGTCCATTGGTCTATGTACCTTATCTTGTACCAATACCAGGCTGTTTTGATTACTGTAACCTTATAGTAAAATTTGAAGTCTGGAAGTGTGATACTTCCTGCTTTGTTTCTTTTGCTAAGAATTGTTTTGGCTATTCGTGGTCATTTATGTTTCCATATGAATTGATATATTGTCACTTCCAGGTCTGAGAAGAATTACATGGGTAACAATGGGTATTGCATTGAATCTGTAGATTACCTTTAGTAGGATGGACATTTTAACAATGTTGATTCTTCCTGTTCATGATATG
>NW_007272766.1:0-656 GCF_000164805.1 Carlito syrichta | reverse complement strand
TTAGTGAAGATATCTGCATTAAATTTGAAGGGAGTTTGTTTTAATGTGATCAACTCCAAAAGTACTTCAGATAAAGGCATACAGGTTTTATTTTACGATGCTATCTGAATTTGTGAGCGATGATGTAGATGAAATAAATCTGTAGGCCAGAAACTCAATTTTTTAGTATTTAAAATACAGAGAGAAAATACCACTACCTAAGAAAACCTGACATTGACAACACAATGGAAATAAGGATTAATGTAAAAAGAATAAATGGCAAGAAGTCTCATGTTGGGAGCCAACATCTATAGCTACATGGCTGAGGCCTGTAAAGGCCCATCTGGAAGATCGCCTCTGACATAGGATCAGTTATACCTATGATATTGGCATGTGATTAGTGACCAGTGAGCATACATGGCAGTAAAATTTATAAGTAAATCTCTATACATCTGATGGAAAGTTGCACAGTAAGAATTATTTTATATGACCTTGTCCCTTCTAAGTTGTACTTTTTTCTAGATATTTTTAAACTTCTATTTCCTTGTAGACTGGTTAGTCAGCTCTTGTTTCCAAAGGCAGTTTCTCCTAGGACTAAGATTAGAAACTAAATTACCATGATAGTTTTGTCGCCCTGCCCCTAGCCAGGCAGAACGTTTTCTTTTGTTTCGTTAATG
>NW_007272765.1:0-780 GCF_000164805.1 Carlito syrichta | reverse complement strand
TCTTCAAATGTCACCTGAAAAGGTCCTCCCTTTAGTAAAAACTTTTTTAGTCTCCTAGCAGAGAAATTATTTATCTTAATAATTTTTACATAATTTTCACTTGTACACTTTTTAATAAGGTTATCACCTTATGTTAAAAATATTCCTATAATTGTAAAATATATAAAATTGATTCACCTATTCTCTCTCTCTCCCTTGACACAAACATTTGTTGAGAAAATGAGTGAACCATATGAAAAGTGTGGCTGAATTTACTTACACAAATACAGGTGAAAGAATATAATAATGACCTATGCCTGGTGCTTGGTAAAGCATGTTATTTTGGAATTGACTGTTCACCAAGTATTTAGCAAGACTTAACCTGCGATAGACTATTTATATTCAAGTATCCAAAAATTGAGGTAGAATCTAAGAGTTAGTTCATAATATTCGTTATTCTTCCTTGGCTCACAATCAGAGAATGGGTGCATAAATAATAGATTTTCTTATGTTGTTTCACCATCAATTTACATCTGCCTAAGAGGGACAATATATTTTCTTTAATAACGGAAACTGACCTTTCTGTGAGATAACTGAATATGCATGGTCTTTTTTAGTAGGCTCCAAAACTTCTTATTAAGCACTACTTCATAAAAAACAACAAATTATATGTTGTGGTCTGATTGCTTAAAATAAGTATTTCCGAGGAGGAAAAAACATTAGAATGAAAGTATTTTGAAAATATATTAATTTCTTTAGACATCAAAAGAATTCTTGAAAATGAAAGCTGATGTGAATGTA
>NW_007272764.1:0-589 GCF_000164805.1 Carlito syrichta | reverse complement strand
GGTTTCAAATGGAAACTTCAGCAAACATTTAAGAAACAAATGCTCCCTATCTTATACAGCCTACTCCAGTACTAAAAAATTTAGAATACTCCTAGAGTTAGGCAAGTAATGTAATTGTGACAACAAAACCAGAAAATGGCAGTATGAGGAAGAAGCATTATCAACTAATCTCATAGTAATAAAGCAACGATAACTTTTTGTAATAGATGATAACAAATCAGTGGCAATATACACCATAGTTAAGATTTTTCTTTCTTTTTTATATTATAAATATGTAGGGTACAATTCAGGGTTAAGTATACAAACGTTGATTATGCAGTTACCCTTGTTAATGAGGTAAGGATTTTTCAAATAATATGTGTTCTGAAATTAGTAAAGTTTATTAAAAACAAAAAATCATGAAAAACCTGGTTTTATAACACAAATGTCAGTATATTTTAATTTTAAAAAATCTATATTTTCCCACATTCGGAGCTTTCCAAGGGAAAGTCATGTAATATTTTAAGTATTTGATTGAAAACAGCTGATAAGCTGGGCTGGGTGGCTCCTCCTGTAATCCTGCGCCTTTGGGAGGCTGAGGTGAGTGGAT
>NW_007272763.1:0-839 GCF_000164805.1 Carlito syrichta | reverse complement strand
TACTCTGTCATTATGTGTAGTTCAAATAAAGACAGCTGGGCTACCATTGATTCTTTTGGGTTGGTGATATCTTCTGTCTCTTTTCCTATCAAATGAACTTGAAAACAGGAAAATTAAACTGTTCACAAAAACAGGCTGCCTAAGAAATTTCAAATTATATCAAGTGAGATATATCCTGATTAGATAAAAATATGAAATCACATGAAAGTTAGTACTTTAAAGATTATTAATATATACTGAAGGACTACAGACCTGTATTTCAATTCCCTCAGGATGATGTCATTTATCAAAAAAATACTGCTGGTCGATATGGGAACTAATGAATCATTATGGTTAAAATATTTATAAATCACCACGTTACACCCTGGTTTAACGTATATTGAAACTCTATCATCGTACTTGATTTGGAGTATAAGGAGCCTGCATAATGCATTTCAGAACACTTGCACACCCCCACACAATTCCAGATCAATAGCCAAACAAATAAAGAGTAATGTACTCCAGTCCAGGGAAACCTCGGTGATAACATCAATCTGACCTTTAATTAACATTTACTGCTTACTTCTCACACATTCTCCACAACAAAGTTTCCTCTCCCAGAGGCAGTTCATTGGAGAATATTTATCACATGCTCATTCATCCACAGAAAGAGAAATTTCGTGATTAACATGATAACAGATAAGGCGAGAAATGATAACTTATCCCATGATGAAATGAAGAGAGGATGTAAAGGGGCCTGGGAACTCCAGCTATCATTAACTCCATTGAAAGTAAAAAGGTCTTTTGTCATTTCTTCACTGGGCAATAGGTCCAATTATCTAAAATCCTTGCCTAGAATG
>NW_007272762.1:0-568 GCF_000164805.1 Carlito syrichta | reverse complement strand
CCCATATTCCCTTGACCGGGGAATGGACAAAGTTTAGCTCAAGAATTAGGCTAACAAAACTTTCTCCTGAAAGCTGACTTTGTGAATAAACAGCATGTGAGCTCAAGGTCCAAAACTCATTTACCCTGATGCTAACACTCAAAAGGACCATCTACTAAGTTCCTCCAGTCTTCCTCACTAAATCTGCTGTTTCTTGTTCCTCTTCATGGCTACCAGCTGTTTTTAGATCTTGGCACACAGAAAAACTTAACATCTGCATGGTGACACTAGGGTGAGAGGACTAGGCTGGTCACAGGCTAGAAGCAATGGACTAGGTCCTCTCTGCCCCAGAGCTTGACTGGTTGACCCCAGACTCACATCCCTTACCCATCCTAAGCATACAGCTGGCATCAACACAGCTCTACAGAATCTGATTCTCCAGGTTGTACTCAAAATGAAAGCTGCAAAGTATCCTTTCGAATAAACTGCTCCTCTACTTAACTTTCAGTAATTTTTTGTGGCTTGCAGTTAAATTACTGATGCAGATGTCAAGAGAAAAACAGCAGAGAACATGGTAATAATGATGGCA
>NW_007272761.1:0-626 GCF_000164805.1 Carlito syrichta | reverse complement strand
TCACCCTCACCATTTATAAAAGAGAATACAATGTATTCAGAATGACCTAGAGATGACTGAGAAAACAGAAGGCAGTAATGTGCAAAGGACCTTTATCTGTGTCCGTCAAGCTAGGCATACCATTATGGCAGTCAGTTCTGTTAAACACCACCCGTAATTTGGAGAGTCAGTCCTGACTCACAGCTTCAGAGCAAGAGAACTCCAATGCCTATGAAAAAAAGGTTATTATTTTTTTTCTTTTTTAAAACTTTGGGTTAGTGGAAATTTTGGATATAATTACTATAATCATTGATGTGCAAGATAACTTGTTATAATAATTCTTTTAGTAATTAGCTTTAGCTCACAAACTCTACCAGATGAAGCGTTTAAGCAGGAAACGAACAGTAAATTGAACAAGGCCTTAAACCAGGTTAATTCTATATAAGGAGACTTTTCATAGTTATGTGATAACATAAAGTCTATAAAAATATTTTATCTTCTAGTAAATATTACTATTATAATTGATTTAAAATTTTAGATACTGTTTTGCAATTTTAGTTGTATCTTATTATTAAACCAGATTTATTTACAAAACATAGTAGGTAAATATAGTCTTAATAAAATATTAGTCTGGGCTCGGGGCTCAG
>NW_007272760.1:0-692 GCF_000164805.1 Carlito syrichta | reverse complement strand
TAACAGCCACTGGGGAGAGAAGAACATATTTGGTAAATGGTGCTGGGAAAACTGGCAGACCACATACAGAAGACTGAAACAGAACCCCTACCTATCACCATACACAAACATCAACTCTGAATGAATCAAAGACCTAAACGTAAAACCTCAAATTGTAGTAATCTTATTAAACACTGAAGACATCCTGTGTCCCTCTGCCTAAATTTCTCTAAATACCTCTGTCCTTCTATTAGGTGATTGTTTCTTTCTTTCTTTATTATTATTATTATTATTATTTTTGTGTTGGAGTCTCACACACCGCAGCCTCGATCTGCTGGGCTCCGGCGATCCTTCCACCTCAGCCTTCCAAGTAGCAGGAACTACATGTGTGCGCTACCACACCCGGCTCATTTTGATTTATTGTAGAGATGAAGTCTCACCAAGTTGACCAGGCGGGTCTTGAAACCGCAGGCTCAGGCAATCCACTCACCTCAGCCTCCCAAAGGCGTGGGATTAGAGGCTGAGTCACCGAGCCCAGAGGTGATTGTTTCTTTCAGATGTGATACAAGTTGGACAGTTTTTTAGAAACACAAGTTGGTATTGCTTATATCATTTTTCTGCTGTTGCTCTCTTCAAGAACTGGAAGATTCATATTGTAATTTTTAAAAGGTCTTAGATAATCTATGTTTTTAAGTACCAATAAACTTCTACAT
>NW_007272759.1:0-730 GCF_000164805.1 Carlito syrichta | reverse complement strand
ACAGGCATGCGCCACCATACCCAGCTAATTTTTAAAAAAACTTACAGTAGTGACGAGGTCTCGCTGAGTTACCAAGGCTGGTCTCGAAGCAATGGAATCACGCAATCCTCTCACCTCCACCTCCCAAAGTACTGGGAGTAATTACAGGTGTAAGCCACTGCACCCGGTGTGAGTAGCCTTTGTAATACTGCATCCGGGTTCTGGCTGCAACACCCTCCTGCAATGCTTTGCTCCTTTTCCTAGGAAGGATTCAAGTTTTTCGGCTATATTGACTTCGACTTACACCCTTTCGATAGCAAAACCTTGTCTTTACAAAAAATAAAATAAATAAATATTCAGGCATGGGGTGGTACATGCCTGTAGTCCCAGATACTTGGGAGGCTGAGGTGCCGAGGCGGAAGGGTCACCTGAGCCCATGAGGTAGAGGTGGTGGTGAGTTGAGATTGTGCCACCGCAGTCAACCTGAACGACAGAGTGAGATGACCACTCTAAAAATAATTACTTCTACATTCTATATCCTGAGTGGCACGAGGTCAGACCAGGTACACCCATATTTGTAGTGTTCCAAAATGTCAGAATTTTACCGAGGCTGGTGTGATCTTAAAAGCCACAAGCTACACGGTGTTCCCGAGGAGACAACGCTACTTCGTACTTCCCTTTTACCAGGTAGTAAGAGCGTCAGGCAGGCAGGCTCAAGCCACTCCTCCAGTCCAGCCAATATCACACACAG
>NW_007272758.1:0-613 GCF_000164805.1 Carlito syrichta | reverse complement strand
TAAGAAGGCAGCTGGGTGGTCTGCAAGTCAAGGAGAGAGACCACAGAAGGAATCAACAATGCCAACACCTTGGTCTTGGGCTTTGAGCCTCCAGAACTGTTAGGCAACGAATTTCTGTTGTTGAAGCCCCTCCTTTCTGCCCATGGTACTTGTCTGCAGCAATGCTAATAGATGGAGACACACGGGCAGAAGTCTGTTGGCCTCTTCTGAACTTGACTCTGCCATCAGCAGCATCTGAGAAAGACAAGGGAGACAGGAAAGGGAGCCCCCTCTTCCCCAAACCTCCACAGGAATGTGTGTCTCCCCTAGAGCATTTTGGTTGATGTACCCGTAGACGCTGTGGAAACATAAATTTTCTCAGTGCAGAGATTAAACTCACCTAGCTCTGTCCACTAAGAAGCATCCTAGGTCATATGAGAAGTCATGATTCACCTGCCAGTCACTCAACTTATTCCTAAGAGAGTGGACCACAGGTCCCACAGATTCCCACTGGGGAGGAGAGAGCTTCAGAATGGAGCAGGTGGCACTGGGGTTCCATCTGAGCATCCTGCTATCATCATGGGGATATTGAGGGTGGGCTCTGATGTGCTGGGGCATGGGAGTACACCTAAAT
>NW_007272757.1:0-628 GCF_000164805.1 Carlito syrichta | reverse complement strand
CAGTTACTTGGAAGGCTGAGGTGGAAGGATCTCTGGAGCCCAGCAGGTATAGGCTGCGGTGGCCGGGAGCGGCCACTGCACTCCAGTCTGGGTGACAGAGTGAAACTCCAACTCAAAAAAACAAACAAACAAATAAATAAATATATATATATACATATAAAAAGAACCTTGGCTCAATTAAAAAAAAAGAAATATACCATCCAAATTTAAAACCAGCATCTATGTATTATTTTAAAAAGAGCAGCAAGGCATGTGGTTGCCATTTTCACCTTGACCCTCCACTGTCACAGGAAGGGAACCACACAGACAACAGGATTGAGGAAGTCCTCTCGCCAGTCTAGAGTGTGAGTTACTGGAGAAACAACTTGCTTTCACAGACATGAAGGAGAAGACAGCAGGAACAGAGCACCTACACTTGCGTGTCTGAGATAATTCCAGAAGTTTGGGGACTGATAGACCTGACTTACAGTTAGACCAGTGTCGACAATTAGAACTACAAAAAAGTTGGAAATTATGGTAGCACGTGGCCAGTGGGCAGTGTTATTTTCCCTATGTGCACAAATACAAAGACATTTCTCTCTGATCTTAGGTAAACTAGTTTCACTATCCATACATAGAAGTTAGGAAT
>NW_007272756.1:0-795 GCF_000164805.1 Carlito syrichta | reverse complement strand
TGATACACAAGTAATATTGTACATGCAACGTCACACAACATTGGGCCACCTGTATAACATTAAACAACGCAAGACCAAAGAGCCATGTCCATAGACAAATGCAATGCCATACCCTAACACTAATTATTTTGAAATTGGGTGGAATCCTTCTGTAGAATAAGCCGCTATGCATATGCAAATAACTGAACAGCTGATGCTTATGTATTTTTAAAATTATAATTTCCAGGTTTGGAATCATGAAAGAATTAGACTGTTCTTTTTAACAAATTACCGGAAAATTGTGTTCAGACTTAAAAGTTAATTGTAACCTTTCCAACATCTTACATCTCTGGTGATTGTTTAGGTCGATAGAGTTATCGTTAAGCAAGGAAAGAAATGAGGCTGTGACCCACACATTCATTATGTTTATTTGTCTTGAGTATCTGAAAACAAAATGGTCACTCCTGCTGGATTATTTACCTAAGTTACTTCCTGAATATAATAATAATGGTATGTAAATAGTACTCTGTGTTTTTGCAAATACATTATCTCATTTGATCCCCCAAACAACAGTTAAACATATATCTTTCCCTCAACTGCACCGATGAGAAACTGAAGCTTAAACACATGACAGTGTATTCAAGATATATTGCTAAATCTGTTTTAAGAACACCACTTGTCTATTGACACTAATCTCATGTTGTTGATATTTTTTCACTCTGCCTGATTAAAATAAATATTCATGCCTAAGAAATGAACACTTTCATCTAATGAAAAGACATATGTCTAAGAATGAAAGCAATTATACTAAGGTGA
>NW_007272755.1:0-750 GCF_000164805.1 Carlito syrichta | reverse complement strand
TGCACTAGTTTACACTCCCACCAACAGTGTAGAAGTGTACCATTTTCACCACCTCCTCTCCAGCATATCATTTTCTGAGTTATTGATAATGGACATTCTGACTGCAGTTAGGTGGTATCTCAGTGTAGTTTTAATCTGCATCTCCTTGATAACTAGTGAGGTTGAACCTCTCTTCATGTATTTGTTGGTCACTCATATGTCTTCTTTTGAGAAGTGTCTGTTCATATCTTTTGTCCACTTTGTAATGGGGTTGTTTGTTTCTTTTTTTTATTTTTAAGTTGGAGTCTCACTCCGTCGCCCAGACTGGAGTGCAGTGGCCACTTCGGGCCACCACAGCCTCGACCTGCTGGGCTCCGGTGATCCTTCCGGCTCAGCCTTCCGAGTAGCTGGAATTACAGGCACATACTACCACGCCTGGATAATTTTTTGATTTATTGTAGAGATGAGGTCTCGCCTGCCCAGACAGGTCTCGAACCCATGGGGTCAGGCAATCCACTCACCTCAGCCTCGCAAAGGCCTGGGATTACAGGCTGAGCCACCGAGACCAGCTTGTTTTTTCTTTACAGTATGTTTGAGTTCATTGTAGATCCTAGATGTTAGGCTTTTGTCAGACATAGAGTTGGAAAATACTTTTTCTCAGTGCGTGGGCTGCCTCCCTGCTCTTTTGATTGCTTCTTTGGCTTTGCAGAAGCTCGTCAGTTTAATGAGGTCCCACTTGTCTATCTTATCTCTTACAGCCCATGTGTTGTG
>NW_007272754.1:0-636 GCF_000164805.1 Carlito syrichta | reverse complement strand
AGAAGATACCTGCCACACAAACGTATGTCGTGGCAGTATTCACAGTAGAAAACACATGAAATCAATCTAGGTGCTCATCAGCAACGGATCGCATCAGAGAAAACATAACACAAATACACCATGGAATGCTACACAGCCATAAAGAATCAAGTCACGTCTCTCGCAACAACGTGGATGCAGCCGGATGCCGCAATCCTAAGCAAGTTAATGCAGAAGAAAACCAAATACCACATTCTCTCACTTATATGAGAGAGCTAAACACTATGTACCTATGGACATAAAGATGAGATAAAGGCCGAGTGCCGTGGCTCAGCCTGTCATCCCTGCACTTTTGGAGGCCTAGGACAGAGGAGTGCCTGAGCCCAGGAGGTCAAGATCAGCCGGGCCACTCGGTGAAACACCGTCTCTACAATAAATCAAAAATAAACCAGGCATGGTAGCACATGCCTGGAGTTCTAGGTACTTGGAAGGCTGAGGTGGAAGGATTGCCCGAGTCTAGGTTACAGAGTGAGACTCCAACACACACACAAAGAATGAGACAACACTGGTCATCTGAAGGGGGAGATCGAAAGGGGGTAAGGGAGCCCGGCTCGGTGGCTCAGCCTGTAATCCCGCGCCTTTGGGAAGCTGAGGTGG
>NW_007272753.1:0-592 GCF_000164805.1 Carlito syrichta | reverse complement strand
AAACAACAATATCAACAGGTATCCCTAGACAACTCAGCATGTTAAAGGAATCTAAGATTAGATTCACTCTACCCTCATGAGAAGGGGGAATGAGAGGACAACAATAGATTTAGGTAAAGAGCATGCTATTGAGAGACCCAAGAAACCAAGAAACTTATTTGCTGTAAAAGTAGCGTTTAGTTAACTATATTTCATATATCCCCACCTCATGTTTACTATATATTTTGTGTATTCCTACCTCATGTATTTTATGAAATCTTAGTACTTTCAATCCTACCTCAGACCCCGTAGAATTAGGCATATGTCGGGTTTTAAGCAGTGTTTGTATTTAGAACTCTTGGGTTAAGCATTGTCAGCCCCAAATTAGTAGACTAACCTCTGCTTTTACAACGGGATGTAAATGATAAAGCGATAAGCCCCTTTCAGACATTCCTACAAGGTGGCAGCAGACTCAGAGGCACCAGCTGCTCTCTATCACCTATCACCGGTGATAATTTATTCCAGTGATAATTTACACACAGTGGCTATGTAAACCTGCAGGGAACAAAGACTTTTATAAAAGTAACCACCTTGCTATAATAAGCTTGTGATG
>NW_007272752.1:0-746 GCF_000164805.1 Carlito syrichta | reverse complement strand
AAGTTAGGTCAGTGTCTATTAGCAGACTTACTTGATGATGGGTCTACAAGAGTCGGTGCTGCCTCAGAAGAACTCCAGTCAAGCCTCTGAGTCCCCTGTACCCCTCTGCCCCGTGAGGAATCCATACTAGCAGCAGAAATTTATCAGACTTGGTGAGAATGGAAAGTGCCATGTCTCAGACTGTGACCTTAAACCTTAGTTCCTAAAATGTGAAACAGCACCATTTCTTCCTGTTTTCCAAAACAAGAGCAAATAACTCTAAGCCATGCCATTCTTTGGAAGGCTCTCAAGTTACTTCCCTTCAGGCATTTTTGGTACCTATAATGCTACTTCAAGAATCTCCTCTTCCCACAGGTTGGAATTTCATCAGAGAGAATGCATGTATGGGGCAGGGAGGGTCAGAGCATTTCACCCCATCTCTGAAATAGGAACACCTCAAATCAGCATGGTTGAATCTCACTGTCATTGTCATTACTATTTCAATAAATAAATGGCTTTAAATGCAGTCTTGGGCACCATTGTCACATAAATGTTAAATGTTATTTATATAATTCCCAGGAAAATAGGGAGGGACTTATAGGAAAATGCATTATGAGACTGGGCAGCATAGTGAGATTCCATCTCTACAATAAAAATAAAAATAAAAAAAACTAGCTGAATATGGTGGAGGGACCTCTAGCCCCAGTTGCTCAGGAGGCTGAAGCAGGAGAATCACTTGAGACTAGGAGAAAGAAGCTGCAGTGAGG
>NW_007272751.1:0-734 GCF_000164805.1 Carlito syrichta | reverse complement strand
AATTAGACAAGGAGGTACACTCTCACCCCTTCTATTTAGCATTGTTCTGGAAGTCCTGGTCAGAGTAATCAGGCAATAGAGATAGATAAGATGTATCCAGGTAAAAAAAAAAAAAGAAAGTCAAATTATGTCTCTTCACAGAGATACGGTTGTTTCTATATTTAGAGAACTGTAAGGACATCCCTAAATTACTCCTAGACTTAATATGAGACCTCGGTGGACTCCCAGGATACAAAATCGATGTCCAAAAATTAATAGCATGTCTATATGCCAACAGCGTTCGAGCTCGGATCCAAATCGAGAACACAATCCCAGCTGGGCTCGGTGGTTCAGCCTGTAATCCCACGCTTTGGGAGGTGTAGGTGAGTGGATTACCCGAGCCCGCGGGTTCGAGACCTGCCTGGGCAACTTGGGGAGATCTCATCTCTACAATACATCGAAGACTTAGCCGGGCGTGGTAGTGCGTGCTCGTAGTTCCAGCTACTTGGAAGGCTGAGGCCGAAGGCTCGCCAGAGCCCAGCAGGTCGAGGTTGCGGTGGCGGGGAGCGTGCCTCTGCACTCCAGTCTGGGCGACTGAGTGATGCTCCAACTGAATCCAAAAAAGAACACGCTCCCTTTTACAACAAAGACGCACACACACACAACTTGAAATAATTTTATATAAGGAGATGATGCATGTCTACAAAGAGAAATACAAAATGTTGTTGAAAAAAATGAAAGAGATACAGACAAAG
>NW_007272750.1:0-724 GCF_000164805.1 Carlito syrichta | reverse complement strand
TGTTTAAGGAAGGTGGAAATTGAAAGAAACCACAAATCAATACATGTGAGATTCTCATTGGGTTGTTCAGGGGAGGAGGACGGGATTTCCATGCGGTGACTTGCAGGTCAGAGGTGGGCTCAAAGATGTCTTAACTGGTCATATACAATTCTTGTCAGGAGGTGAGATTGAGATGTTTTGCTGAGACAGAGGGCGGGGACACTCTAGGCTTGTTGACACACAGATGAAGTCCTATATGTGGCAGACATCAGGGAGGATAGACAGGTGGCTTACAATGTCCCTGGAGTCTGAGAATCCACAGAAGATGCTTTTCGGGACTATAAATCTTTGTTGTGTGATGCCGGAGTCAGGTTGGAAAGTACACTTTAGGATACAGGCATTAGGGTGATAAACCCTGTCATGTGTGCACAACTGATGCTTCTTGAGTGAGTCTTTTTCTGGCTTGTTTAGAGGAATTTGGATAAAGAGGAAAAAAGTTTAAGTATAGCCTTCAGTGTGATGTACCTGGTCTCCATACAAAATAGTTTAACTGGGTTTCTGCTGACCCATCACTGAGAAGGTGCATCAACCTTCCTACGTACCCCATGGACGGTGGCTGTCCAAGTCGGAGATGCCATCAGTGGGTAGCTCTGCGGTCAGCCATTCAGAGCAGAGCCTTGGCCCTGCTGGGTGATCTGCAGCTGGTCTGGTATTGGGTCTGAGGCTTGGAGTACAACCCAGTAGA
>NW_007272749.1:0-702 GCF_000164805.1 Carlito syrichta | reverse complement strand
TTACTCTCTAGGGAGAGTAAGGCTGATGGGTACAACTTCGTGACAGCAAACCCCTCATATATTCATTAAGCAGAAAAAAAATCAGACATGGTAGTCTTAGGTTCGAAATCACCAAGTTGCAAAGAATCAAGGAGCTGCGTTGACATAGATGAAAACTGTTGTAACAAACAACAGTAACAGCACCACTTATGAAATGCCTACTGTGTACTAGGGGCTGTAAGTGTGTTAAATGGCGCGTGAGATGGATGACAGGCTCTCTCAAAGATGAGGAAGTCCGAAAAGAGAATTTCAATAATCACCCCCTTCATACACAGCTACAGATTTTTCATAAGGTCTGGATTCGGAGATGGTCAAGATGCTGGGTGAAAATAGGGTACTTAACACACATCCACACGGATATACAAAGAAACGAACACACAACCACACGTCCACACGACAAGCGGGTTACTGGAATGTTACAAATGCACAGCATGAAGATGCCACAGTCAGCCAAGATAACACAGGAAAGTGGGAACTGACTCTGTCACCCTTCCCCCAAGGCGAGGGAAAAACAACCCCAGAATTCTTAAAATAACTCTCGCTTCCTCTTCCCCGGCCGAGACACCAGACTGCTCCTCCGCAGGCCAAGAGGCGCCCCAGCGGGGGCTGAGCGCCGGCCTGGCCGCAGCCGATCGACGTCCAGCCGTCCTGGGGCAACCGGAG
>NW_007272748.1:0-583 GCF_000164805.1 Carlito syrichta | reverse complement strand
CAAGAGAGAGATTGACAGCAGGTCCCATTCATTTGTGCAGAGTAGGGTGTCTGACACCCCGCAACAACTCCCACGTAACGTTAACACAGGGAAACACGCCAACGTGGTCAGAAAGAAAACATGCCAGAAAGCTCCACATACCTCCGCAGGGAAAAAGACACACATCTGGAGAATGCATTTTAAGTAGCAGTATACAGTTGCTGTTGTCAGTGAAACATATCCAGTCAGTCAACTGGGATACATTTCAAAAATAAGTTAACTAACAATCAGCAACAGGATATTTTATCTA
Organism: Carlito syrichta; assembly: GCF_000164805.1. Lineage (NCBI taxonomy): Eukaryota > Metazoa > Chordata > Mammalia > Primates > Tarsiidae > Carlito > Carlito syrichta. Next base: position 294 of record NW_007272748.1, on the reverse strand, counting down.
AGCACATTTCAATAAAATAAGGGTCTGTGTTTTCATTTCGGTGTGGAAAAAAGTGATTAAGGCTACAGCAACAAGAAGTTCTTTCTAATGACTGGCTATGGATTCAGGGTTCTGGTGTAAACTTTTGCTTCTGAATTTGTAATTTGAAAGAGGTAGGGTACAATTCAGGTGAAATATATTAATATTCATTTTACAGGAACCCTTGTTGTTCAGGCCTGTCCCCGAACGTCCCGGCACCCCAGGCACAAACCAACTACTGCAAGTCCTGGCCCTCCCCCTCCCCTGCATTCCCAA
>NW_007272747.1:0-732 GCF_000164805.1 Carlito syrichta | reverse complement strand
CCCATGAGCACCCTCACTGCACTCTAGCCTCGGCGACAAGAGTGAGAATTCACACAAAAAAGGAAACAAGATGCCTACAACTCCTCGTACCCTGTTTCTATGGTAAATACCACAAGGCCTGATCTTGACTGCAAATGGTATGCTCTAGAACTACTCAAACTCTGAGGAAACTGAAACCCTTTCCCCCTCCTGTCTGTGCTGAGACCTCTTGGAAGTTGCTGACTCAGTCTCGGTCCCTCATTCCTCAGAAATTCCCCAAATTTCTGCATCTTGCTCTGGCTTCTGCCAGTTCTGTTCAATCCTTGCTTCCTCAAAGACTAGGGCAGGCAAAGGTCTGTCCGACTCATCTATGAAACTATTTCCTCACGATGGCGCTGTGGCTCAAGAGGACGCTAACAGGCCTGTCTGACACCCGCCCATCAACTTGGAAAAAAAGGCGCCATCAAACTCTCCTCCCTGTGATCCACCTTCAGTTTTTTTCTCCCTGAGCTCAACAAAGTTCCAGACACTTGGAAGGCTGAGCTGGAAGAGTCGCCCGAGCCCAGGAGTTGGAGGCTGCAGTGTCTGTGACCGTCTACTCTGTGCGACAGAGTTAGACTCTGACTCTAACAATCAAACCCCAAAATAAAATTTTAAAAAACATTGAAAAATGGAACGTGAATAATGTTGGAAAAATCATGAAGAAAGAGGCTATTGTGTATGTTTATACTGTTAGAAGGGTGAGTTAGGCTT
>NW_007272746.1:0-561 GCF_000164805.1 Carlito syrichta | reverse complement strand
AGAACACAGCCAAAAGGGAGCACATCAAAATCTTCAAGAAGAGAAGTCATACATGAGACTCCATTCAAGTTTAGGGGCCAGTTCCTCAGTTTCCCTTGTGGTGAGCAGGCCCAAACAGCATAGCAAAAGCATTGAGAACTAAACTGATGTTGAAAGCCACTGTCCACAGAAGGCAAAATGGACCTTACAATCTAGACCTCATGAGGTGATTACCTGCTCAAACAGGCAAATTGACGTTCTCCACAGAAATTTAACAGGACCTAGAGTCTCAAGCACAATATTCTAAATGTTTATAATATAATCCAAAATTAATATACTGACAACCAAGAAAAAGAGTAACCAAATCTCAAGAGAAGACAATAAAATAAACAGATGCCAAGCTGAAATGACCCACATTCTGGAATTATCAGACAATGACTTTTAAAAAAAAATTTATTGTTTTATTTCAAAGATGTGAAGTACAATTCAGGATTAGGTACACAGGTGGTCAATACACAAGTAAAATTTGGCCCTCCCTTTGGTCCCCAATATGCCTAGTTTGAGATCAGGTACGCTTATTGA
>NW_007272745.1:0-678 GCF_000164805.1 Carlito syrichta | reverse complement strand
GGTTAAAATGACAGCAGTCATAAGTCTGGATGTTCTGAAGACACCTGCACTTTCAAATATTCATTGTTACTGGTCCCTCATCCTTACTCATTTATGAGCACTAAATACCTCCTGCTTATAGGCTCTGTGTCATCTTGTCTTTGTGTCACACCTGAGATGGAGGATTTATAAATCTTTAAAAACAGATGAGAAAAAAATCACAGGGGATTCAGAATCAACTGTTGAGTCACATTATCAACATACTAGTCATAGAGAAGCCTAATGTTAAAATTAGCAATGAAATCAGGTGTCAGTATAATACTACCTCTTTCCACCTCAGCTTTCCTCTTACTCATTGATGCCTTTTGTTAGTTTTATTGGTTCCTCTTCATCTCTCTGACTTTTAATTTTAGAGGCACCAGCACTCAACACTCGGCCTCCTTTTTCTTCCTGTGTGGACCCCTTCCACTTGTAATCTCATCCAGCCTCATGACTCTATCTGCCATTCATATGCCCTTTATCTTTTTGTATTTATATCACAGGCCAGATGCATACTCAAACTACAGAAACTCTTGTTTACCATGCTTACTTGATAATTGCACTTGAAATTCTAGTTAGCACCTCACATTTAACATTCCAGAACTAGCTTTATCCCTTCTGTATCCCATCCCTGTGAAGTCTTCTTTACTTTAGGTAATG
>NW_007272744.1:0-611 GCF_000164805.1 Carlito syrichta | reverse complement strand
TTTAAAAATGTCACAAGTTTCATTAGTGTTTATTTATTTATTGAGTTGGAGTCTCACTCTGTCACCCAGACTGGAGTGCAGTGGCCGCTCCTGGCCACCACAGCCTTTACCTGCTGGGCTCCGGCGATCCTTCCGCCTCAGCCTTCCAAGTAGCCGGAATTACAGGCATGCGCTACCACGCCCGGCTGATTTTTTGATTTATTGTAGAGATGAGGTCTCCCTGCCCAGGTGGGTCTCAAACCCGCGGGCTCAGGCAATCCACTCATCTCAGCCTCCCAAAGGCACGGGATTACAGGCTGAGACACTGAGCCCAGCTAGTGTTTCTTTAACTACAGAGAAAATGCCATTTTTCTTTTCTATTTTTTTTATTTTAAAGATGTGGGATACAATTCAGGTTTAGATATTCAAGTGTTCAGAATTTTTTTTTCTTTTTTGCATTTGCTTCAACTTCTTATTCAATGTTCTGAAAATGTGTCATGTAATGTTACAGCCACTCACCATGTGTGACTATTAAACTTAAGTGTAGGTATGATGAAATCCAATTTTAAATATAGTGTCTCAGTTGATCAGGGTATGTTTCCAGGGCCCCAGAAGCTGTGGTGGCTGTGACT
>NW_007272743.1:0-645 GCF_000164805.1 Carlito syrichta | reverse complement strand
GACTCAAATAATAATAATAATAATAATAATATCATGGTATAACTATCTCTAGTCTCGTTACTGCCGTCTTCCTAAAAACATACATTTGATCATGCAACTTTGCTGCTTGAACATTGTTAATGACTGTGTACTAGACACAGGATGAAGTTAAGCGTTCTGGCATAGAGTACATGGTTCTTTGCAGATGAGAGCCATCTTCCATCATGCTATCTGTTCTAGCAACTGCTTCACTCATCATTCTTCAAAGGTTCACAGTATGCCTTTCTCCGATTCTGTACCTTTGCTTGAAATGCTTCTTGCCCTTCCAAACAGGACTCTTGTTTCTTCTTCTCTCTCCCTATTAATGAAGACCCAGTTCTAATGTTACTGCTCAGTGAGTTTTCTCTGACTTCTAATAATCATTATAACACTTTTCCCCAAAAATAATGACAGCAGCTCACACCATGTGCCAGACACCGTGCTAAACATTTCATATTTATTGCGTCATTTAGTATTTTTAACAACACTATGAGATAGTGCTGATATTAGTCGCCATTATAAAAATGGGGAAACAGGTTAGAGAGGTTAACTAGAATTAACAGTTTCCCTGAAGTTCACTAGGACTTTATCAACTTCTCCATTATTGCTCCATAACCCTGTTATCCA
>NW_007272742.1:0-608 GCF_000164805.1 Carlito syrichta | reverse complement strand
CAATGAAAATTGCAAAGCACTGCTAAAGAATTCCAAGAAGACACAAACAAATGCAAAATTATTCCATGCTCATGGATAGGAAGAATCGACATTGTTAAGATGTCCATCTTACCAAAAGCAATCTAGAGATTCAACACAATACCCATTAAGTTACTAACATCATTCTTCTCAGACCTGGAAATGACAATACAGAAATTCATATGGAAATATAAACAACCACAAATAGCTAAAATAATCCTTAGCAAAAAAAAAAAAAAAAGCAGGAGGTATCACACTTCCAGATTTCAAATTTTACTATAAGGCTACTATAATCAAAACATCCTGTTATTGGTACAAGAACAGGTATATAGACCAATGGAACAGGTTAGAGATTCCAGAAGCAAAGCCTCAGTTCCTCAACCAGCTCATCTTTGACAAAGCCTCCAACACCACCACTGGGGAAAGGGGAAACTATTCAGTAAATGGTGCTGGGAAAACTTGCTGACCACATGCAGAAGATTGAAACAGGACCCCTACCTATCACCACGCACAAAAATTAATGCTAAATGTATCAAAGACCTGAATATACAACCTCAAACTATAAGAATCTTAGAAAGTGCAGGAGACAG
>NW_007272741.1:0-516 GCF_000164805.1 Carlito syrichta | reverse complement strand
AAAAGAGAGGCTGGGTAGATCAAAAAGACCCAATAAATCAGTTAAAAGCCACAGTTTCAAAGTCCTTCAAGGATGGTGGTAAACTGCATTCAAGTTTTCTTATGCTGTTAAGAGGCCATGTCCAATTTTATTATTCACATTTCAGAAGATCCTGCAACCTCCATCATCATTACTTAGGTTGAAAACAGGTTTAGTCAATTTCTCTTGAAATGTCAGCCTTGGCAAACAACCGCATCTAAGAACCACTGTTTCAATACTTCATTCTCCCACTGAAATAAGCAAAATTCATAGAAAAGATAAAGATGGTACACTCACAAAAAGGAAGGCCAGCAGGAAGTTAAAAATACAGCTGAAAGTTAGAGAGACCTGAAATAAGGAGTTATCACCTCCTTCCAAGCCTTGGGAGAAATGCACAGCTTAGGGATGCACCAGTTACTTATCCTGAGGGTGCAAGTTGTAGGTCCTGCTAACCGGTAAACGAGATCCAAATAACCTCTAGGCCTGCCAATTAACAAT
>NW_007272740.1:0-587 GCF_000164805.1 Carlito syrichta | reverse complement strand
TGGAAGACGCTTGTTTGATGGAAACAAAACAGAGGCATTCACGCCTTGCCGGCAAAGGAAGGTGCAGAGTCACTTTACTCGCAATTAGTCACCAGTGTAAAAAGAGAAACCTTTTCACCATGCAAGTGGTGAATGAAGCATGTCTTGCAACCAATGGGTGTGGATGCTGTTTCAGTCAGTTCGGCACTTGAAGTTGCACTCTATTCACCAAAAGCTCCCTGATTAGGACAGCGTATGTACAGGGAAACTCTAAAAATCAGGGATGACAGTACGCACAAAGCTAGCTTACTACAGATGGCAAATGAATAGCATGGCACTGCACCCTGGAATACCCTGTTCGAGGAAGACCCACATTCACCACAACTCTAACATCGGCTCTCCGTGCTTATTCATCAAGGAAAACTGCACAGCACTGGTGTTCCTTACTAGGTGGAAATGCAATACCGAAACACCAGTTAGATTTCTCACCATGAACAAATGGTGCTCTACAGCAAGTCACGGTGGAGCAGTTATATCAGTCACTGGGGCACTGTGTATTGCATATTCCAATCCGTGAAACACAGTCGTTAAACCCTCTTAAGCAAAGG
>NW_007272739.1:0-455 GCF_000164805.1 Carlito syrichta | reverse complement strand
CACTCATACAGTCCATCCAATCCTGTGGGGACAAGTCTGTAATGCCACCCCACTCCTTCCAAATTGTGTATAAAAAATGCTTGCAAACCTGAGTCGGGGCTCTCGTTCCTGTACCGCTGCACCGGTAATGGACGTGAGCCCAGACTCGAGCCTGAATAAAGACCCTCGTGTGATTTGCATCAGAGCTGGCTCTTTAGAGGTCTCTCATATTCAGGATTCAGGTACAACATTTGGGGGCTCGTCTGGGATCCCAGAGACCCCCCCCCGAGACAGCCCCCCAGCCCAGAGGGTCCCAGTGCCGGCAGGTAAGTGCACTTCGTTTTCGGTAAGCGAGCATCTGTATTATCTGTAGGAATTCCACTCTGTATCTGGGTCGGCATTGGCTTAAGTGGATGTGCTGGTGGGCCATTGACCGGGGGTCTTGGGAGATGTCCCTCCCCCCCATCTGGAGGATG
>NW_007272738.1:0-598 GCF_000164805.1 Carlito syrichta | reverse complement strand
GAAAAACAGAGCAAATCCCACCACAACGCCAGTGCAAGCTGAACTTTGGATCAAACAGAAAAATCGATTTACAGACAAACTATCAAATGAAACCACATCAATACATATAAACAATAAATAAATAAATAACACAATAAGAAAATGGCAGAACAAGGGAAACCACCATAGTAATGATAACACAACGGGGACTATGAATCTAACACATAAATTACTTTAGGGAGAAACTCTCAAAAACAACCACACTAATAACAAAAATGAAATCACCAAAAATGACAAAAATAAATCAACAAAAGCAACAATAATACAACCTGTACCTTGGATGTAACAAAAAAGTCAATTTAAATAAAAGACTCAGAAAAATATATTGTAACAATTGCTCTGTAGGATTCCTTCCAAGGTTTGCAATAATGCCTTTCTGAAGAGTTACCTTTCCAAGTCACTGCTCCTCATATGAACACAGCAGGAAATGATTCTGGTCATTGAGCATAGAACAGGGGAACTGACATCATTGTCCATTTAAAGTCCCTGCCTTCCAAACAGCTCAGCAGCCTTATTGACTCCTAGTACAAATATTACAGTTGGGGAGATGCAGTGGAAG
>NW_007272737.1:0-625 GCF_000164805.1 Carlito syrichta | reverse complement strand
GACCAAATATAAAGATACAGACTGGCAAAATGGGTTTCTGCTGCCTCTAAGAGACTCAGTGAGCATACAATGACAATTAGAGACTCAAGGTGAAGGGGTGGGGAAATATATTCCATGCAAATGGAAACCAAAAATGAGCAGGAGTACCCATTTTTATATCATATATAAAAGACTATAAATTAACAACCAGTAAAAATAGACAAAGAGGATTATTATATAGTGATAAAAGGTTCAATCCAATGAGAGGACATAACAAATTTAAATACAAATATTTACCTAATACAAGAATTTCTCACTTTATAAAACAAGTTTTATTAGACTTAAAAAAGAAGTAAAAACCATTACAGTAATTTTCATACCCCACCAGCAGAAATGGGCAGATCAGCAAGGTAGAAATTCAATAAAAACACATTGAGATTAAAGAGCAAATAGAACTAACAGACATCTAAAGAATCTTCCACTCCCAAACTACAAGTTGTACATTTTTCTCTTCAGTACATGGAACATTCTCCAAGATAGACTGTGTCTTAATAAATCAAGTCTTAATAAATTAAAGAAAAAAATTACATCAAGCATATTCTCAGACCACAGTGGAATGAACTCCAAGAAGAACTTGTGAATCCCG
>NW_007272736.1:0-769 GCF_000164805.1 Carlito syrichta | reverse complement strand
TGTAGAGATGAGGTCTCACCAAGTTGCCCAGGCAGGTCTCGAACTCGTGGACTCAGGCAATCCACTCACCTCAGCCTCCCAAAGTGTGGGATTACAGCCTGAGCCACTGACCCTGGCTCAGTCTTTCCTTTTAAGCCATTCATTTGTCATTGTTTGCTCAAATAATTTTTTCAGGAATCTCATTGCAACAAAGCATTATTTTTTCTAAATCACATGCATGTCCATCACAATGAAGCTAACAGAGTAAATGACAGAAGCCACAGATGGGGGCAATAAAGACTGATTGGACAATGTGAGGGACAGAAGAAGTCAATTTTCCACATTTATACCCATTGGCTGTTTTCTTGATTTTGAGAACACTTATTTTAGAAGGGTGCATTTTAACATTGGAGTTTTGCCGTGTTATTTCACTTCTTTGACTTTTATCATCATTTGATATTGCTTAATCAGTTCACTTGTTTACATCTTTTCCATAAATCGCATGTAAGTCTCTGAAGCTCAGAAAAGTGTGCCAGGCCCCTAGATACATGATTCTTAACCCCAACTGCACATGAGATTGGGAAGCTTTAAAAAAACCCAGTGTCAGCTGGGCTCGGTGGCTCAGCCTATAATCCCATGCCTTTGGGAGCCTGCGGGTTAGTGGCCTGCCTGAGCAGGCGAGACCTCATCTCTACAATAAAATCAAAAATAAGCTGGGCTCCATGCCTCAGTCTGTAATCCTGCACCTTTGGGAGGCTGAGGTGAGTGGACTGCCTGAGCCCGTGGGTTG
>NW_007272735.1:0-793 GCF_000164805.1 Carlito syrichta | reverse complement strand
TACAACACGGATTTGGCGAGGAGGAGAATGCATGTGCTCTTGGTGGCTGCGTGCCTGTGTTTTGTGTCATGTGCATCATGGGTGCACACGTATGTGCATGTTTTGGTGTGGATGCCATGCTGGTGTTTGTAGGCATTGTGCTCTGTTCAATGTTGGTTTGTATATTCCTTCCCACGTGTGTGCAATTCTAGGAGCCTGTGTGTCTCTGTGTATGTGTTCGAGGAAGTTGGGCCGGTGTCATTTGTTTTGTCATTGGATAATTAGAAGACAGTACAACTAGGTGACTTCCTGGACATTGCTACTTGGCTTGTTTTCTTTTGCTTGAACATTTTAGAGTTTTTAGTTTGTTTGTTTGTTTGTTTGAGTTGGAGTCTCACTCTGTAGCTCAGACTGGAGTGCAGTGGCCACTCCTGGCCACCGCAGCCTCGACCTGCTGGGCTCCGCCGATCCTTCCGCCTCAGGCTTCCAAGTAGCTGGAACTACAGGCGCACGCTACCTCACCCGGCTAATTTTTTGATTTATTGTAGAGATGAGGTCTCACCTGCCCAGCAATCCACTCACCTCAGCCTCCCAAAGGCGCAGGATTACAGGCTTAGCCACCGAACCTGGCTGGAGTGTTTGTTTTAATCATGGAAAGAATGTCTCTATAGAAATGCTGATTGGCAGAGGGTCTTCAGCATCTTTCGTTTGGTGCATGCATATGTGTGGGTTTTTCTTTTATTTATTTTCATTTTCTTCTTTTAAAGGACAGCTGGAAATGTAGTTTTTAAAAAAAATATATTTCTGTACAGTT
>NW_007272734.1:0-784 GCF_000164805.1 Carlito syrichta | reverse complement strand
AGTGAGAACATGTGATATTCGGATCTTTGTTTCTGTGAGAGGTCACTCAGTATTATAGACTCTAGTTCCATACAGGTTGCTGTGAAATTCATGATTTTGTTCTTTTTTATGGCTGCATAGTATTCCATCGTGTATATGTACCACTTTTTTTAATCCAGTCCTCTTTTGATGGGCAGCATTGTTGTTTCCAGGTTCTTGCTATTGTGAACAATGCTGCGATAAACATACGTGTGCAGGTATCTTATTTATAGAGTGATTTGAGTTCTTCAGGGTATATTCCCAGTAGGGGGATTGTGGGGTCATATGGAAGGTCGATTTTTAGAGCTTTTAGGAATCATCACACTGCTTTCCACAGAGGTTGCACTAGTTTACACTCCCACCAACAGTGTAGAAGTGTTCCCTTTTCACCACACCCTCTCCAGCAGCTGTTATTTTTTGAGTTGTTGACAATTGCCATTCTGACTGGAGTTAGGTGGTATCTCAGTGTAATTTTGATTTGCATCTCCCTGATGATTAGTGAGGTTGAGCATTTCTTCATGTGTTTGTTGGCTGCTTGAATGTTTTCTTTTGTGAAGTGTCTGTTCATATCTTTTGCCCATTTTATAATTGGGTTGTTTGTTTTCTTCTATCCAGTACGTTTACTTTTGATTTTTTTGGGGGAGCAGGCGATCACAAACCTTGAAATTAGGTTTCATTAAAAAGGTAATCAGTCTTTTTGTTTTCTTGACTTCATCTTTTCTGTTGGAAATTCTCAGAGTACCATAAAGCATATAGGCAGGAAAAG
>NW_007272733.1:0-683 GCF_000164805.1 Carlito syrichta | reverse complement strand
AAACAGGGAATAGTTCGGGTTCTTGGGGCAGACTGGAAATTACATTGTGCATATAGACCCCAAAGTTCAGGGCAGGTAGAGCATATGAATAGAACATTAAAAGAGACCCTAACCAAATTAGCCTTGGAGACTGGCGGTGACTGGGTGACTCTCCTCCCCTTCGCCCTCTATAGAGTGCATAACTCCCCTTATAAAATGGGCCTCATTTCTTTCGAAATCATGTTTGGTATTCCACTGCCTATTGTTCCGAGTTTGAAATCTGAAACCCTGACTGAATTCGATGACCAACAACTTCTTTTTTCTTTGTGGGCACTGCAAAGGGCACATGAACAGGTGTGGCCCATTCTAAAGGCTCTCTATGAGACCGGGCCACCCCTGAACCCGCACCGTTATAGACCAGGAGACTGGGTGTACATCCACCGCCACCAGCACCATACACTGGAACCACTCTAGAAGGGGCCCTATGTTGTTGTCTTAACCACACCCACCACACTCAAGGTAGACGGCATTGTCCCGTGGATCCACTACACCCACGTACAACCAGCTGAGCCATTTGCAGTACTGCAGAACTACATTCTGGAATGGAAAAGCAAACAGGACAAGGACAATCCTCTAAAGCTAAGACTATGTCATACTTCTTCTGCTTCTTCATGACAGGGTTAGGGTCCCTCCGAGCAAGCCCC
>NW_007272732.1:0-509 GCF_000164805.1 Carlito syrichta | reverse complement strand
ACAGAGTCTGTGGGTGCACACGGGCAGGCAGCTACACCTGTACTAGAGAATTTACATCGCCTTGCTCGGGGATGGCATTGATTATGGACAGGTGAAATACAAGTACAAACTATTTAAAAACAGAATGATGGAGGCCTACAGAAACATGGCAGAAAAACAAATACATACAAGTGCTGCTGGCACAGCGACTGTACCTCTGCCCCTGAGCAATCATTTGATGATATCAAATTATGAGCCCTGGAAGTTCTCGTGCCACTGCCTTGGTTCACATTGGAGGCATAATGAAAATTTTCTGGTTAATTAAGGGGAGGTTTATAAAATACATAGGTTGTGCACACGCATGCGATTCGCGTCCTTCCACACTGGGGGCAATTCGCGTCCTTCCACACTGGGGACGGCATCCTCAAGGCACTCCAGGCCTGGATACCGTGGCCTGTTTCTCTGCCTAGTACCCGAGGTAAGATCCGCTCTGCCTGCAGTGCTCAGGGGAGCGCCATCCCTAGGCAGCG
>NW_007272731.1:0-516 GCF_000164805.1 Carlito syrichta | reverse complement strand
TAAAAATATTCTTCTGTTGTGCATAAATGTGTTATGGAGGGTTCAATTTGCATCTTCCCCCCAAAACGTTTCGTTACTTTTTCATTTCTTTTTCTAGTTCTTTCTTGTCATATGTGGTAATTTTTTATTTATGTGTATGGAAATGATTGAGTGTTTATCTGTTGATTTTGGTGTGGTTGTTAGTTTTCTTTCTTTCGTTCTTCACAGTGTTTTTGATACTCATTGTTTATAGTCTAAGGGATATGTCAATAGATGTGTGAGGGTTTGACATGAACCCTCCCCTTTTTTTCCTATGGTCTTTATGTTGTTAGTCCATATTCACATCGTGTTAGGCATGTATGTGTGTGTTTAGTTTTCTTGGGGGGGGTTTGTTGATGATTGTTTTGTTTAGCCTTGTTGTTATTCCAGTTTGTTTTGGAGTGTGTGTGTATATGTTTATTGCTTCCATTCATTTCCACTTTGCATCATCCTATAGAGTGATAGTGGGGAGTGGGTCTCAGGGAAGAGGAGAACCTT
>NW_007272730.1:0-433 GCF_000164805.1 Carlito syrichta | reverse complement strand
AAAGAAGCTTGTACTGAATAAAAGGCTCCCAAATGTGACCTGAATTTGAATTATATCTAATACCTAGGCCGAAACCGCAGTTTATGGGAAACAGGAACAATGGGTTTCTAGAGTCAGCTATGCCTGTCACAGTCACAGAGTCTTCAGCTTAGGCCAGCAGAGTTCCTTTAGGTTGTTCTTGTGCTGCATGGCAAAAGGGGGAGGAAAATGGGGTCTACGGCTCTCGAACACGTCCTAGCGGTCTCGAGGTCCACGGCCCTCCCTGATCCCTAACGCTCAGTGGGCCTCCGTGGCCGGCTCCCAACACTCAGCCTTCCGAGTAGCTGGAACGACAGGCTCGCGCTACCACGCCCGGCTAAGTTTGGATTTATTGTGGAGGTGAGATCTTGCCAAGTTGCCCAGGTGGTTCTCGAACCCACGGGCTCAGGCAATC
>NW_007272729.1:0-325 GCF_000164805.1 Carlito syrichta | reverse complement strand
TGTTTCGTTAATAAATGGAACAGAAGTCAGAAGCAAGAGGCCTAGTCCACTGGAGGTTAAAGAGTAGCCGCAAGGGCAGGGGTGGGTTGGTGTGGCCTCAGCACAGGGGAAGCCCAGAAGATCCCACCTTCCTCTGCAGTCCCTAGTCCTATCCGCACTCCCGTCCCATCTTCCAGCGCAGTGGGCAAAACTTGCACCACACAGGAACAAACTGGGAGCCTCAGCAGTACCAGACCCTGCCAGTGTTGGTTTGTTTTTGCAGCAAATCTAAATGATCAGCTATCACTTCTGTGAAAGTTTAACATTCAGATGGACAATTCCTCTC
>NW_007272728.1:0-645 GCF_000164805.1 Carlito syrichta | reverse complement strand
GAGTAATGAGGCTATGGAAGTAATGAGCTGAGAACATGTGAGGCCCAGCTTGCAGGATGAGCAACAGGAGAGGAGGGAATGGAACAGAGACTGGTGGAAATCTGTCTCCTCACATATTCTGCAGAATATGATTCAGGCGTGCATGTGACAACTCGTCTCAGGCCAGAGAAAGAACTGCCCAAGAGGAATAGCAGAAAAAAGACACATAAATTACATCACCAGGAAGAGTACCTATTCCCACCACCCAAACTGTGAAAGCTCAAGGCTCAGGGGACACTGAATACACAGAAGTGTCGGAAATACTCAGGTCTAGGATAAATGCTGCTACCAGCCTGCTGAATAAAGACTGAAAGCAACACCCAGAAGGATCAAAATGTTCATTGGTCACTTAACCAAACCCCAGAACAAAGTTCAAGAATATTTACAGAAATTCAAAAGTTCAGAGGTCCTGAGAGGACAACAATAGATTTAGGTTAAGAGCATGCTATTGAGAGACCCAAGAAACCAAGAAACTTATTTGCTGTAAAAGTAGCATTTAGTTCACTATATTTCATACATCCCCACCTCATGTTTACTATATATTTTGTGTATTCCTACCTCATATATTTTATGAAATCTTAGTACTTTAAATCCTACCTCAGACCG
>NW_007272727.1:0-672 GCF_000164805.1 Carlito syrichta | reverse complement strand
CCCAAGCCTTGTGATCGTTGGACCGCGCTGCTCAGGTAGCCTTTCACGCAGTGCCCTGAAAGACTAGCCAAAACTGGGCTAGGCCACTCCCCACACCTGTGTGAGCCTGCCTATTCCCTCAACCCCAACGGTCATCATTGCTTCTACCAACTCCCTATCTCTGACCCAGAACCTTAAAGCCCACACTCTAGTGACAGTCTCCGGGAATGAGATACCTGCTCCCTGCATTGTCTGTCATCTTTTTCTTCTTGAAATGACCTCTGTGGATTGCGTGTAAATCTATTCTCCCAGTCACCAGGGGATCATTTTAAAACTTTCTTTTTTTTCAGGAACGAGAGATTGTTCTTCAACTAGACCATATAGAAATTATGTTTCAATAGCAGTGTATATTTAATTAGAGTAATCTCACTTGAATTTACTTACCTAATGTATTATTTAGCAAGTAGACCGTCTTGTTTGCCAAGTACCATGGAGATCTCTGATAAGAACTTCTGTTATGAGGACATTACAGTTAAAAATCAGGCATGTCTGAGGGTTATATTTTAAGTCTTTGAGAATGTGACTGTCCTACTCAAACAGAAACTGAGATGTGAGTGGTCTGCTGTTGGGAGGGTGGGGTCTACACACCAGAGATTGTCTTCTGTAATGCACACGCATGTACCAAAGTTTCTT
>NW_007272726.1:0-656 GCF_000164805.1 Carlito syrichta | reverse complement strand
GGAGTCTCACTCTGTTGCCCAGACTGGAGTGTAGTGGCCGCTCCCGGCCACCGCAGCCTCGACCTGCTGGGCTCCAGCGATCCTTCCGCCTCAGCCTTCCAAGTACCTGGAACTACAGGCATGAGCTACCATGTTCGGTTAATTTCTGATTTATGTAGAGATGAGGTCTCACCAAGTTGCCAAGGCGGGTCTCAAACCCTTGGGCTCAAGGCAATTCAACTCAACCTCAGCCTCCCAAAGTGTGGGATTATAGGCTGAAGCCACCGAGCCCGGCTAACATTTACATTTTGGCAATAAAGACCTCGGATAAGTGTGCACTTCATTTATAATGTTCTGCTGATGCGGAAACCAACAGATCAAACATTTTATTCCATCTTGAAAATACCTTGGACAATTGTAATTTTAGCACTAAGTTTCATGTTTCCTAACTGGAAAGTTAGTGCTCAGCGAATTTCAATGCCTCTCTCTATTGTCTCATAAGAAGCCAAGAAGGCTGGACTTCAATTCACATGAGGACATGTATTCACTTTGAGTGTCACCATGAAGTCACACTGGTAGTCATTTGCAATTATGTTGAATGATAGAAAGCAGAGACTGGCATCAGGAGACCCAGGTCACAGTCTCTCCTCTGTCTCTAGTCAATCCCTTAACTACTC
>NW_007272725.1:0-635 GCF_000164805.1 Carlito syrichta | reverse complement strand
CACACGCCAATATTATAGATATAACTGATATCCTATGTCAGAGGTGATCTTCCAGATGGGCCTTTACAGGTCTCAGCCATGTAGCTATAGATGTTGGCTCCCAACATATAGGGATTATGCAGAACGTTTGACGGATATGAGATAGGTCATTCTCAGTGATTTATCACAGAAACAAAGAGGAGAGTTCCATATGATCTCCCTCATGAGCTGAACTTAATCAATTATACTGTTATAAGAAAGTGATTGGCAGTAGTGGAAAACTTTTTATGGGGAGAGGTTAGATTGGCAGTGGAGGGATAGTGTAAACTTGGGGAGGGCCATAACTCATCAACCAGGGACCCTGCATAATCAATGTCTGTATATCTAACCCTGAATTGTACCCCACCTTATTTTAAAAATTTAAATAAAAAATAAATAAGTAAATGAAAGCTGTAAAACGTGCAATGGACTTTATTTGTTTTATCTTTTTTTTTCTTTAAAGATGATTACAATTCAGGGTTGCATATATAAATGTTCACTATGCATCGATTGATATTTAAGAAGTGTATAATATTCTAAAGGTAACTTCTTTTCCTATTAATACGTTTGAATACATGGTATAATACAGCTTTCAAAACTGACAACTAGTTTATTTC
>NW_007272724.1:0-540 GCF_000164805.1 Carlito syrichta | reverse complement strand
TAGCAAAACAAGACAGACACAGCAAAGGTAAAAACAAAGAAATACCACAGACCCCATATCCAGGATGTACACAGGCATGACAAAGTTTTAGTGAAAACCCAAGTTAAACAGAACATTGCTTTTTGTGCCTATTGTTAGAAATAGCAATTGAGGTGATTTTGGCCTTTTTTATATTCATTAGTAAAGGGGTATAAGTTTCTTCATTATATTCTGTAAGTTTGCAATCATATAACCTTAAGTTTTTAATGGAGGAAGCATACCAAAATCATAATAAAATTGTTCTTTTTATGCTTACTATCTGACTAAAGATACGAAATTTTTGGCATTTAGCTGAAGGTAAATATTAACTTAATTATCAAGGTATAGTATTTTAACCTCATTTTAGCCTATTTGCCTGTATTTCCAAAAAAGTGGCTTGTTTTACTTCTTTTATCGCAGTATAGGAGGTCATATCATGGTAAGCATGAATTTGGTTTTGAGAAAAATTTGGTTTCCTACATGCAGCCATGTGAATGTACATTATTCATATTTCGTCATTTT
>NW_007272723.1:0-795 GCF_000164805.1 Carlito syrichta | reverse complement strand
CATGTCCAACTGCGACCATGCCCAGTGGGCCTTGCCCCTCCAAGACTCTCCTAACTTCCCCATGCCACTGTATCTGTTTAAAGCAACCACCAACTCTCTTCTCTGTTTATTTTTCTTCTTAGCATATTAATTTGTTTGTATCCATCTAAATATATTCTTTTTAACCTGTTTGAAGATAAAAATCATGTCTTATTCTACTTTGTATATCTAATATTGATCATATAATCTAGACTCAAGTGTTTGTTGAATGAATATAAGAATAAAATGAAACAAAAATAATCATCTGAGAGATTATCTTATATATAAAATATTTTTAATGTCTACATTTACAGTGAGATGCAAAGTTGACATAATGCATGCCTAATATAATAAAAACAGTACATTTAAAAATCTTCCCTAATGAACAATAATTTTGATAGTATTTTGATAAAATTATTGACCCTCTAGATATGGTAAATGTTAGATTTCAAAACAGTAATACCTAGCGATACTGAAATTTCCTTTTACCTTTTTTCTGTGAATTGCACATCAACTTATCAATTTAAAATTTACATTTTAAAAACTAAACTTTAAATTATTTTGAAAAATAAATCAAACAAAGTTGCCTAAGACTCTAGATCTATCTGGGATCTGATGAGAACTCTGAAATCTCTCTCAAGAAGAATACAGATAAAAAAAATCTGCATATGAACTAACAGCTTCAAGAACCTCCAATCTAAAAGTTTGTGGATTTCTTGCAGAATGAGCATAAAAATATTTAACTTAATTTGGGTGAATTTGAAGGTTCTCAAAAAT
>NW_007272722.1:0-788 GCF_000164805.1 Carlito syrichta | reverse complement strand
GAAGCATACTAAAATCATAATAAACTGTTCTTTTATGCTACTATCTGGCTAAAGAAACTAAATTTCTGGCATTTAGGTGAAGCTAAATATTAACTTAATTATCAGGGTATTATATTTAAACTCATTTAGCATATTTGTATGTATTTCCAAAAAAGTAGCTTGTTTTACTTCTTTTATCGCAGTACATGAGGTCATATCATGGTAAAGCATGAATTTGGTTTTGATAAAAATTTGGTTTTCTACATGCAATCATGTTAATGTACATTATTCATTTTTCGTCATTTTTCTGATAAACCTCAAATATATTTTTCAAACTTGTGGATGAACATTTCTATGGTTGTAAGAACGTAGCTATGAAACTGTGATGACATAACTATTATAGTCCATGTCTTTTCATTACATAGGGGATGACTTCTCTCAAATGTATTCCTAAGATTGCAGTTTCTATACTGTAGGCTAACCCCAAAGTGTTTCACAATTGTAAAGTCTAACACACACTTCTAACAGTATAAACATACGTAATGCCTGTTTCTTCATGATTTTTCCAACATTATACATTTTTCATTTTTCTAGGGTTTTTTCTTATTTTGGGGTTTGATTGTTAGAGTCAGAGTCTAATTCTGTCGCACAGAGTAGACGGTCACAAACACTGCAGCCTCCAACTGCTGGGCTCAGACAAAAGCCTTCCAAGTAGCTGGAACTTTGTTGAGCTCAGGAAGAAAAAAACTGAAGGTGGATCTACACGGGAGGAGAGTTTGATGGCATTTTTTTCCAAGTTGATGGGCGGG
>NW_007272721.1:0-795 GCF_000164805.1 Carlito syrichta | reverse complement strand
TATTCTAACCTGGGGTCAATGGGGGGGTGCTGACCCTGCTTGGCATGATGGTACAGACTGGGCACCCAGGAGCTGGGGCCTTGGGAGCAGTGGGGTCGCCACAGGTAGACCCCCCAATGTCTTAACTGAAACCCAAGGCACCAGGGTAACAATTGTGCATGATCCCGCGGGTCTCGGCCACTGGGAACTGTGTGACACTCGCTAAACTGTCGCAAAGAGGGAGTGGCTTCCTACGTCTTGGTGGAGAAAAGTGAGAGGTTCTCATGAGTGCTTAACGATGCAGGTAAACCAGGGCCCACGTTGGGGCGGAGGCAGGCTGGGGTGGTCGGCCTGGAACAGTCAGGCCCTCCACCTTGCTGCCTGGAGTCCCTGCCATCTGGGCAATGGAGAAAGGTCATTTTGAAAGGTTGGAGACCAGGCCCATTGCATCCTGGCGGCGAGTCTCTGCACCCAGTGCTGGGAAAATGGCGTCCCCAAGGAACGTCCCCCTCTTCACTGGGGACCTCATGATGTCAGAGCTTCAAAACTAGAGAATTATTTTGGAAGAAATGAAACTGTGGACACTGTAGAATTTGTTTGATCTTGCCCTTATGTAAATGTGCCCCAGGGATAGGAGGTGGGAGGGTAAGAGACTAACCTAGAGCTTGGGGAGAGAATAAAGAAACTGTCTTTTTCAGTCATAACAAGTTCCTCCCATTTAGAGAACAGCCAAATCATAACAAATTTTCCATAAAGTCTTAAAACCATTTTAAAAATCAACTTGGCTCAAAGACTGGCAGATCATGGATGCACCTC
>NW_007272720.1:0-376 GCF_000164805.1 Carlito syrichta | reverse complement strand
TCAGATTTGATTGTCCTGAACAGTAGACAGAGCATGGAGATTATGAACTGTATGTCATTTAACATATTTTTGTGAACAGAAGTTTTCTATATCTTAAATTATGTTTATACTATGATGTCAACCTACAGAAAAAATTAAATGTAGAATCAGACCCGAAGCTCCTCTCTTAAACAAAACAGCAGCTATTTAGTTTTTGGAAAATAACATTATCTTTCAAATGGGATTAGTGTTTTAAGTGTATTACTAGTTTGGCAGTTTTATCATTTTCTCTCGTTTCCATAGTTTTTTTAGTAAGAACTATAAACCTAAGTAGTTCACCTACATGAATTATTTAAGCGCAATTATCTATCAAATTTAACATTTGTACCAAATGAGA
>NW_007272719.1:0-536 GCF_000164805.1 Carlito syrichta | reverse complement strand
ACTTTTAGGAATCACCACACTGTTTTCCACAGAGGTTGTACTAGTTTACACTCCCACCAACAGGAGTAGAAGTGTTTCCTCTTCCCCACATCCTCTCCAGTATCTGTTGTTTTTAGAGTTATTGATGATGGGCATCCTGACTGGAGTTAGGTAGTATCACATTGTGGTGCAAAGGCTTTTTTAAAATACAGGCATAGAAGAAAACATAATCCTTAATTCCCTCTGTGTATATACATTGACCTTCACATTTACTTCACATAAAAACAAATTTGGTATATGCTGATTCAATTTACACAAAAATAAGACATGTTATTAGGCTCCAGGGTGGAATAACAGTGCTGGTTTCTAAGTAATGTAGGTGTCAGTAATTTGCCTAATTTGTCTCAGAATGAATTAAATCTTGTTGATATATTTAGCAAATATAATTGTCTACCTATTTTAGTCCCTTAAACAAGTAGAAAGAAAACAGTTTGAAAGAAGGAGACCCTCCTCACTTGCAAAGAGCCTCCCATTCTGTAATGTTAGGACCCTATGAT
>NW_007272718.1:0-632 GCF_000164805.1 Carlito syrichta | reverse complement strand
GAGAGAAATCATCCCCTATGTAAAGAAAAGAGATGGACTATAATAGTTATGACATCATAGTTTCAGAGCTACGTTCTCAAAACCATACAAATCTTCATCCACGAGTTTCAAAAACATATTTGAGAGTCATCAGAAAATGACGAAATATGAATAACGTACATTCACATGGCTGCATGTAGGAAACCAAATGTTTCTCAAAACCAAATTCATGCTTAACATGATATGATCTCCTATACTGCGATAAAAGAAGTAAAACAAGCTACTTTTTTCGAAATACAGGCAAATAGGCTAAAATGAGGTTAAAATATTATACCTTGATACTTAAGTTAATATTTACCTTCAGCTAAATGCCAGAAATTTCGTTTTTTTAGTCAGATAGTAAGCATAAAAAGAACAATTTTATTATGATTTTGGTATGCTTCCTCCATTAAACACTTAAGGTTGTATGATTGCCAACTTAGAGAATACAATGAAGAAACTTATACCCCTTTACTAATGAATATAGAAAAGGCCAAAATCACCTCAATTGCTATTTCTAACAATAGGCACAAAAGCAGTGTTCTGTTTAACTTGGTTTTCGCTAAGACTTTGTCATGCCTGTGTACATCAGTGATATTGGTCTGTGGTATTCG
>NW_007272717.1:0-621 GCF_000164805.1 Carlito syrichta | reverse complement strand
TGAAGACACACCCAAGGGTGTCTGGTAAGTGGACTTCTGAAAACTGATATAAACGACTGGACATGGGACTTCGCGGAACTCTTTGAAAACATAAAGCGTTTCTGGGTTTGAAGAGTTTGCATTATCTTCTAAATTTCCACTATGATTTCTGAAAAATGGAGTCACTTTCCTCACAAGTGGATACAATATGTATGTTAGATGCCAGAATCTCCGTGGGACCACTAAAAATGTTAGGTTGAGAATCCTGGTAGGGGACTTTAAAATGTTAGATCAGACCCACCGGTGTTGTGGTGCGCAATCCAGTGACTCTTGAAAGATGCAAAGAATTGTACAGAAGTTAGATAGCATGATATAGTTTTTTAGAAAGTAAATTAGAGAGAAGAGAGAGGAGATTCACCTCCCCGATGTAGGAGAGGAGGTCAAAATTAGGAAACATGGCTACAATCGCTCAGAGAGACGTGACCAGACTGTAGCTTCGCAAAGGAAGATTCACTGCTGTGTAAAGTTGAGTGTCTTTTAAACATTCCCTTTGAGAACAGCACCCCTGCTTCCCAGGTTCTGCCGGCTGCTTCTCCTCCTCCTCCTCCTCTTCCTTCCCTCTGGGGAGCCTGAGAGCGATCG
>NW_007272716.1:0-328 GCF_000164805.1 Carlito syrichta | reverse complement strand
CTAGTAGCTAGAATT
The DNA here is from genome assembly GCF_000164805.1 of Carlito syrichta. Taxonomy (NCBI): domain Eukaryota; kingdom Metazoa; phylum Chordata; class Mammalia; order Primates; family Tarsiidae; genus Carlito; species Carlito syrichta. The sequence continues at coordinate 313 of NW_007272716.1, read as the reverse complement.
ACAGGCAAGCGCTACCATGCTCGGCTGATTTTTTGATTTATTGTAGAGATGAGGTCTTGCCAAGTTGCACAGGCGGGTCTCAAACCCGTGGGCTCAGTCAATCAACTCACCTCAACCTCCCAAAGCGTGGGATTACAGGATGAGCCACCAAGCCCGGTTAAAAAAAGTTTTGAAAAAGTTGAACATAAACAAGTAGGTAATATGATACCATTTCTGAAACAAGATATTCATATAAGGGAATGCCTTATTTATAAGGTCTGTTTATCAAAAATTTTATGTTAAGTTCTCAGTAGTGATTATTTCTGGGTGAATG
>NW_007272715.1:0-787 GCF_000164805.1 Carlito syrichta | reverse complement strand
AATGGAATATTGTTTTTCAGTTGCTATACAATAAGCTTTGTTTTCAAAATAAGCAAAGGAGAAAATAGCAGAAATATTGTATTTATTTCAAAATTTCCACTTACTTTAATATGTACTTTGGGCAAGTGGTACTCATATAACATTTTCCAATTAATGGAAAAGGCAAAAGGATATATTTTAAAATATGCAGCAACATCTGTTGGAAATACAACTCTTGTAAAGCTTAAGAATCTATAAAAGCTCACAATAAGATTTCAATATACACGTATTAGTGTATGTATGTTTTCATGATTTGGCTATGTAACCCGAAATTTTCCAAATTTGGGCAACTTTTCAAATAATGGAATTTATTAGAATTTGTACATCAGCCAGGTTTGGTGACTCAGACTGTAATCCCACGCCTTGGGAGGCTGAGGTGAGTGAATTGCCTGAGCCCACGGGTTCGAGACCCGCCTGGGCAACTTGGTGAGACCTCATCTTTACAATAAATCAAAAATTAACTGGGTGTGTTATCGTGCACCTGTAATTCCAGCATCTTGGAAGGCTGAGGTGGAAGGATCGCCGGAGCCCAGCAGGTCAAGGCTGCGGTGGCTGGGAGCGGCCACTGCACTCTAATCTGGGTGACAGAGTGAGACCTCCAACTCAAAAAAAAAAGAATTTGTACATCAAAAATTAGTTAGTTTTATAAATCTTTATTAATCTAGTTGGTAAAAAATTATATGCTACCACAAAATTTAAAAATTATATAATTTTTTAAAAATAAAACGTTTAACAAAGTAGGATGAAT
>NW_007272714.1:0-644 GCF_000164805.1 Carlito syrichta | reverse complement strand
TAACCTATGAGCCGGACATGGTGGGCGGGCATCTACAGTACCTTCCAGCTACTTGGAAAGACTGAAGCAGAAGGATGGCCTGAGTCCCCCAGTTGTAGACTGCGATGACCCATGAGCAACTCACTGCACTCTAGCATGAGTGACAAGAGTGAGAATCCAACCCAAAAAAGAAGCAAGATGCCTACAACTCCAAACACCCTGTTTATATGACAAATGCCTCAAGACCTGGTCTTGACTGCAAATGGTATGCTCTAGAACTACTCAAACTCTGAGGAAACTGAAACGCTGGCCCCCTCTTGCCTGTGATGAGACCTCTTGGAAGCTGTTGGCTCAGTCTTGGTCCCTCATTCACCAGAATTTCCCCAAATCTCTGCATCTGGCTCTGGCTTCTGACAGTTCTGTTCAATCCTTGCTTCCTCAATGGCTAGGGCATACATAGATGTTTCTGACTTCTTCATGAAACTATTTCCTCATGATGGCGCTGTTGCTCAAGACGAAGCTAACTGGCCTATCTGTCTCCAGCCCATCAATGTGATAAAAAAGTACCATAACAAGACATAACCAGCCCAGAGGCTATGTTGCATTTTGCTCAATTTCTGATAGTTTCCTCCACTCAGCGTTCTTTAGTCTTTTTTTTATGTCAA
>NW_007272713.1:0-646 GCF_000164805.1 Carlito syrichta | reverse complement strand
CACTCCCTTTCTCCCCATTTAGTCTAAGGTGGTCAATAAACCGACTGAATACTTTGTAAGCAAAAGGAGGCAGCATGTTGCTCCTGCTGTATGCAGTAGGTGTGCCAACACCACCATCTTGACATCGTTTCTGGCATGCATGTTTCAAGGCTGTCAACCAAGTCCCATATTGTAGGTTTTGTAGGAGAGGAAATCCACAGTGGTTCAGCCCATCATGCAAATATATGTGGGTCCCAAGGCTTAGGATGTATGCATTGGTTAAGGCCAAGAAACAGTTGCCATGAAGCCAGAACATGTGAACCAACTCCTGCCTCTCATCAGCTGCTAACTACAACAGCACATGCATCACCACTCTGGCCATGAGAAGGTGGTTAAGGATCAGTGATCATCTCACAAGTGGGAGACATTCTGACATTATCTCTAGGTTTGAGTTCAGTGGCTCATCTAAGGTCACTCAGTAGGTGTGTCATAAATTCAGGACAAGAACCTGTCATCTCTTTGGCAGGTCCCATGCTGGGCCAGGGGCAGACAGACATGCTGATCGATGATGTCTCCTTCCTCATACCCTCTCCTCCAAAACCTCATGGAAGTCCCAACTCTCTGCACTCATGGGGCAGCTCAGGGTGTCATAGGGTCATCAGAAGCA
>NW_007272712.1:0-667 GCF_000164805.1 Carlito syrichta | reverse complement strand
GAAAACCTGCCTCCCTGTACACGCTGCAAGCACAAGTGGGTCCTGGGCTCTTAACAGACACTTCTCTCCTCCTATGTTCCCCTCCTCCTTCTCTGCATCAAACCCTTCTTGGGGAGGCTCTGCCCACATGTGGCATGAAAGACCACAGTCTTGAGCCTTTGACCAACCACTTTTCCAACTGCAGAAGTGAAAGCTTTCCTGTGGTGTTACCAACTAACCCTGAGGCCAACTGCATCCCCATGATCCAGGACCAAGTACAGAGACTGGCACTAAGGCAGTGTGAAAGGACATGTCCCTGCACTTAGACTCTGCAAATGATCTCTGTGTACCGGGTTCTAGCAGTTTTAAAGCAACTGTACTTGTCAAGCGAGCCTCCAGCTGCTCCAGTGAAAAGTGTGATTGTATCCATTTGGACTCATTCAGCTTCAAGCAATCAAATGACTAATCATGACCTAAGCAGAAAAGTGACTCCATTGTCCCATACACAAAGCCTAAATTTGTGCAGATCAGAGTTTGGTGCAGGGGCTCTAGAGTGTCACCACTGCTCAGACCTATTCTATGGTCCTTCTCTGTGATCCTCAGCTTGTTGGTGTTGCCTTTTGGCTTCAAGGTGGCTGCTGCAGCTCCCCAAAATCACATCCTAACACAAACACATTCAAGTGGGGAG
>NW_007272711.1:0-638 GCF_000164805.1 Carlito syrichta | reverse complement strand
TCTCCCTGCACTCTGTAGGACTCTCCCTAGTGGGGGACATCAGGGGAAGTGGCTGCATGTGAATAGTACCAAGCTCTAAGCAGCCCTATGTAAGTTGGAGAGTTTCTCCTTACTTTCCTGCTTTTTTCACTTTTCATTTATAGAGCTGGGAGGTTCATCTTTGATGAAGGCAAGTGGTCCAATGGAGCACTTGCCCTCCTCTTTCTGTAGCACCGCTCAGTCAAGCAGTAGCGTGCTTGGTTCTAGGTATGGAGTGATGAGCATGAAAGGGCCTGATTCTTGTCCTTATGGAAATTGAGACATTACTTGAATAATTACCTGACTACATATTAAGTTGCTCTGAAGGAAAGGTGTATAGTACTCAGGGAATGAAAGATAGGGTTGAGTTTGGCCTGGTTAGGGAAGTCAGGAAAGGCTTCCTGGAGGAAGGAACTTTGGAGCTGAGGGCTGCAGACAGAGTTGGTATATGGTGGCAGGTAGAAGTAGAGCATACTCCAGAACTGGCAGAGGCCAGGGCAGCTGGAACCCAGAGAGAGGTGAGAGGCCAGACCCTGCAGGATCTCTCACACCTTGGGAAGGACTTGGGTCTTCATCTCAAGATCTCTGGGAAGACATCAGAGAACTCACTGATGGTGTTG
>NW_007272710.1:0-544 GCF_000164805.1 Carlito syrichta | reverse complement strand
CACAATGCTTGCTATGCCTGGTTGTGGCACCTTTTTAGCAAGTTGATAGGCTGGAGTAGACAAGACCAGTTAGATTCGTCTTGAGCAACAGCGCCATCATGAGGAAACAGTTTCATGAACCCCCCAAATCAAGAGCATCTATGCAAGTCTTAGCAGTTGAGGAAGCAAGGAATGAACAGAGCTGGCAGAAGCCAGAGCCAGATGCAGAGACATGGGAAAATTCTGGTGAATGAGTGACCAAGACTGAGCTAGAAGCTTCCAAGAGGTTTCATCTCAGTAAATGGCCCATTATACCCAGCGTATAGGACAGTGGGTATGCGACTTCTACATTTGAGCCACTCTCTTCCTCACACAAAGGCACATTTCATAAGCCCCTTTAATAAGATGTTGTAGAGCTCTAATCTGCTAAATTATGTTTGTTCACTTTTGAATTGGCTTTTAAATTGTTCACTTTTTAGTACATAATTTTACAAAAAGGGAAAAGGGTTTTAAAACCATGGGTGGAATAAGACTGGTCAGAAAGAGGAAGAGAAAGTGTATACCT
>NW_007272709.1:0-570 GCF_000164805.1 Carlito syrichta | reverse complement strand
GAGCCCTTCCTTATCTCTCTGCACCTCAGGTTTTTCTTCTCTGTCTCCTGCCCCTGGCTACCCCACTCCCTCTAGACTGCTTCTTTCCTCAGTACTTTGCTTATGTGAGCCCTGTGCCAAAAATATCCACCCAGGCCTGTTCTTTGTCTCTTTTCCCTCCAGGCTAGCTCTTGGCTTATTCTGTCAGACTCACAAATTACAGCTTCCTCTAAATATTTGACAAACTGCTCCAACAGATGAATTAGCTGCCCCTCCCTAATGTTTCCTTTCACACCCACTGAATTGCTTTTAAGCACACATTTATGTGTCTGTCTCCACACTGGAATACATGAGCTCTGCCAGGGCAGAGACCACGCTTGACTCATTTCTTTATTACTAGAACCCAGCACAGTTTCAGGTTAATGGAGGAACCCAAATAAATTTTGGTAGAATGCATGGTAGATGAAACACACACAGTCTCTCTCTCTCTCTCTCTCTCTCTCTCTCTCTCTGATTGATTAAGGGGTTATACTGGAAGATATAACTCCTAGACTAGCTAATGCCCCAGTTGAGTTGCTATATGTGCCTGCC
>NW_007272708.1:0-605 GCF_000164805.1 Carlito syrichta | reverse complement strand
GCAGAGCTGGATGCAACGTTTCCTTTATTCAAAGTGCACATTGCCATGGTGCCACATGAGAGACATGACCGCTTCGCTTGTCATCTTTGGGAAAGCATGAATTGTTCATTACTGAATTCTAAAAGTGTTTATGATTTGTCCTGTCCGTCTCCTATCCAAAGCCATTTGCTCTTCCGTTGGCATTTACGAGGAAGAGATGACAGGCTTGGCTTGCTGGCTGCGAGTGTGCATCAGCTTGGGAAATGCTGTGTCAAATGTTGACTGCATTGTGATGTATTTTCCAGTCGTTTGATTCTTGTGTGCTGTACGGTGTAATTCACGATTCTCAAGGTACGGCTTGAATGAGCATAGCCGAGCATGTTATGTCGATACTTCACATGTAGGAATGAGCATGTCAATGGTGTCAGAGTGAGTGAAATGAGTGCTACACACTCACTGGTAGAAAAGCAGTGCTTGCCTTCTGTTTGAGCCGTGAAACGTTTTACCTCTTGGCGTTTCTTTAGGGTAGGAAATGCAGTCACTCTCGCGTTGGCCTTGCTGAATAAGCGGAGACGGCCTCTGTGAGCCTTGTTGAGCATGTGCATCTTCCCGGGGAAGGAGCTTTT
>NW_007272707.1:0-744 GCF_000164805.1 Carlito syrichta | reverse complement strand
ATCAGGCTAAGCTCCTAGATCTCACACCATCGTCTATGTACTGGTGTCAAAGAGCTCAATGGAGCTCATGCTGGCACAAGAGCAAAGGATACAACATATTCAAGTCCAAGTGACTATATTATATGCTATTATGCAATAGAACTTCGGTCGACGTTTGAACTCCTATGTAGGATAATTAATCAGGACACAGGCTCGAATCACTTGACAGTGGGGCCTTCGACCCATTGTGGTTGAGGAAATAGGGAGGAGCAGCAAGAAAGGAAAATGGGAAGGATTGATAGGATTGGCCTTTTTTAAATTATGGAAAGTAATGTGGAAGAAATATTTCAAAGGATTAGAACACGACTGAGAATAAAAGACTTGTTTAGTTATTTTCAGTAAACATATTTGGATTTTCCCACTGATTTCAATCCAGTGGCGTCATTAGTCTTTACTTCACTCTGTGTCTTGGAATCATAGAATTACCTAAGTCATTTTAATAACTGTAACTTCTTTAGGTAATCAGCGGGCATCAACTTTCCCTTGAAGAGTGAAGACTCATCATTCACTCAATCTTTGATTCAGCAAACAGTTTTGTGTAAAATAAAACAGAGAATCCAAAGCAGAAGAATGGTCAGTGCACAAAACAAAACAAAACAAAGCAGAAAACAAGATAAAGAAAAGAGAGAGGGAGGAAAAAAGAGCCTAGGGCCTGATGGCTTCTCAGCTGAATTTGTCCAAGCAGTTGAAAAGTAAATATAAGTT
>NW_007272706.1:0-420 GCF_000164805.1 Carlito syrichta | reverse complement strand
GAAATAGCCACCCTGTGAGAAAGAGGGGAGTCTCGAAGGCCAGAAGAGTAGTCGGTATGGGTGAAGATGGTGGCATTTCAGGCTGAAAATTGCATCGTGGAGAATTTTGAAGACACCCTGGATCATGGGATGAGGATCCAGCCACTTCTTGAAGAAGTCACCTTCTGTGCCCTTCCCTGAATCTGCCCAAGTTCTCCTTCCCCTCCCTACCCAACTGTGGGCTGAGCTAGAGATGGGCAGAGAGACTGCAGAGATGCTAGGCGTGGCTGTGGCTTCCTGTGGCTGGACAGAAAGTGGCGAGAAGCCCAATCCTGAGGACATGACACACAAAGATCAAGACTTTGATTTCTAGTCCACTTGGACATCCACAAGGAGGATGCTAGTGAATGCAGGGCACATCCCCATGGATAGCGCCATGCT
>NW_007272705.1:0-751 GCF_000164805.1 Carlito syrichta | reverse complement strand
GCCCGCAATGTCTGTGATTTCCATCTTTATGTCATATGATAGGTGTTTCATAATTAGCCCTGTGTCCCTCACCCCTTTGTCCTTTTGCTTCATTTGGTCAGGAATGAAGCTTTGTTCACCAGACAGCGTGAATATTAGGTCTTGTCTATTGATGAACTGTGAGACCCTGGACATGTTTGTTCCTTTGTTTCCCCATCTCTAAATTCAAGGTAGTGAGATCTATGTTCCTGAATTGCTATAAGAATTCAGTGAAATTATATACATAAAAAGCTTAACATGGGGTTAGGTTACAATTAGCACTTAATAAATGCTATCGGTGTGTCTTTCTTTCCTCAGAGAGAAACTCCGTGAAAGAAGGGTATGGAGTAAGTTGCAATTTCTCTATTCAAAACAAACTGAGAATGTGAAATAGAGCATTGAACTCCAGCACTGTGATCATCCATCGACAAGATAAAAAATTCTGGTTTGGAATGTGTTATCTAAGGCCACAGAGACCACACAAATGACTCCATGAGGGTCCTGGTTTCACTGGCGAAGGCACGATTTCTGCTATTTTGGGGGACTGTCAAGAATGTTAAGTTAGAGTCACTTCTTTTTGCTGAAAGTAATAGGTTCACAAGACAAGTTCTAAGCTAAGACAAGATAGACACATAAGTGCTTTGCTGAGGTCACTACAACCTACTTCCAATTTTCTAGTGACTTTTCTAATAATTCTAGCACCAGCTAATTAAGCCACCAGCTTACTAGGAAG
>NW_007272704.1:0-662 GCF_000164805.1 Carlito syrichta | reverse complement strand
TTCCAGATGGGCCTTTACAGGCGTCAGCCATGTAGATATAGATGTTGGCTCCCAACATTTCCCCCTTTTTATTAAAACAAACGTAAAACATCTTGGAGTCTGTCTTAGGTTGTTCTCGCCTCACCATAGTTGTTACCCGTCATTGGCCCGTTCCCCTTCCCTGCGGGGAATGCCTGTCTTAGGTTCATACTAGGTGGCGGGAATCTTACCCGTCACTGAATACCAAGAGCGTAAAGACTTAAGGGGACATAGGGAGAATGAAGAATGGTGAGCTGATGACACAAAATATTAGCCTTTATGACATAAGCGACCAGGTGATAGATGACATTATTTTTTTGTTTTATTAGTAAGAACTGCCAAATAAATATTATCAGAGTTACGTTGAACTGCTTTTCTTAAACGTTGGATGATGATTGGAAAGATAAACAGCAGAAAAAGAACAATTATACCAATAGCAATGAAATTATAGATCAGATTCCAGACAGAATTGGAAGCCACAAAGTGAGAAAGGGAAGAAGTAAATTTAGATGCTAGTTGAGAAACTGAAAGTGAGGAAAGATGTGCTGAGAAACAGCAGTAATCTGAATATGCAACTGTTGAATGTTTAAAGAAGAATTAGAAGACTGCCAAACTCCCATAAGATGTTTCTGAACATCAGTCCA
>NW_007272703.1:0-649 GCF_000164805.1 Carlito syrichta | reverse complement strand
GGGATTATAGGCGTGAACACAGCGCCCATCCTTATTTAAACTCTTTACTTGCCTGCATAATCTTACAGCAATGGAACTGTCTCTCCTCTTTCCCTTTCCAAGCTAAAAGTCTGCAGGTCTTTATTCTTTGCATATCATCCTAGACTCCAGTGTTCAGCATGGTGTGCACAAGAGACACCATTCGATGTGTCATCATAGTTCAGTCGTGATCCAATGTCATGTGACTCACGATGGATCACATTAAAGTGAGTGAAACTGTCAGATTCTAATGTAGCTTAATTAAAGCTACCTTCATTAAGGGCATGAGAGGGAAGGGAGCCCTTTAAAAGTGACTTTAATTTCTGTTGCCAACTGCAGACTTCTTATGTTTTCCACATTTAATTACATCCTGGGTTTCTAGCACGACTTTCATTCAGGAATCCTGAGGAACAGACGAGTTCTCTGTACCCTCTTGCCACAGCAGGTGCCATGGTCTTGTCTAGAGTAACGCAGGAGACACAGCCCATGGATTGACATGATACTACATGGAAACACCACGTGCGGTGATAGGACTTCATCAATATGGCCAGGAAGACCCAAGGTGAGACAACCTGCCTCCCTGTACATCCTGCAAGCACAAGTGGGTCCTGGGCTCCTAACAGACACTCCT
>NW_007272702.1:0-485 GCF_000164805.1 Carlito syrichta | reverse complement strand
TACTTCTAAAGGCATTTCTTTTCAATTGCCTTCGTACAATAAAATCAATTCAGAATATCAATGAACAGGATGTACATTTGAATTTTCAGAGTTGTGTGTGACAATACAGAGGAGACCATCCATCTTAAATACTGCAAATGGCATGCTTGATTCAATTCAGATGCATCAAAATCTCTAAGTAGCAACATGAGACTAAATTTAATTTGAAAATAAAGTATAGAATAATAGAATCAAGTGAAAAGATGGTTAATATATTTTAGAAATAGAATATTATTTTCCCGCACTCCAGTCTGGGCGACAGAGTGAGACTCTAACTCAAAAAAAAAAAAGAAAAAGAAAAAGAAAAAGAAAGGGGGTAAGGATTAAACAACTATTCCTAGGATAACACGTTAACTACTTGGGTAAGAAATTCAATAGAAGCCTAAACTTCACCGAGTGACAAACTTGAAATTAAAAAGAAGCATATATATATATATATATATATA
>NW_007272701.1:0-487 GCF_000164805.1 Carlito syrichta | reverse complement strand
GAGGCTAATGCTCTGCTTCAGGTAATCATTTTTTTGGAGGATCTTTCAACGCACTTGCCCATTTCATGAATGGTGATTTGCAAGTGCACCTGCCACACTTCCCTGAGTACTCAGCAGTTTTTACCCAAAACGGCATGACTTCCATGCCCACCCTTCCCACTCACCTGATCTCAAGTGACTTTTTATTGTTTCTCTGGATAAAAAAGTCCTCAAAGGGAAATATTTTGCTGATGTGGAAGAGGCCAAACAAATGAACAAAAGGCAGAAACTCTAAAAGAGTTCAAGGTGGACTAGTTCAAAAACTGTTCTGAGCAATGGAAAAAGCATCTCAGTAGGTGTATTGCATCAAACAAAGAGTACTTCAAAGGTGAGACTGAAGTTTTAACATGTAAGATTAAATATGTAATAATTTTTTGTAAGTAAATTTCTATATTTAGAAGGGGGCTCCTCTCTTGTACCTCTGAAGTAGAACATTGTTAGTGTGTCG
>NW_007272700.1:0-328 GCF_000164805.1 Carlito syrichta | reverse complement strand
GGATGCAGGGGGCTCATACCTGTATTCCTAGCACTTTGAGAAGCTATGGCTGGAAGACTGCTTGCATGCCAGAATTTGAGTAGATTGTGCAACATAGCAAAAACTCTTTTCTAAAAAAAATTACAAAAAAAAGCACACAGTTTTTATCTTCTTGGAAGTTTGCACAAAAAAAATTTAACATAAAAGCAGTGTGCTGAAACTGTGATAGGTCAGGCAATGAGCAATAATTTCAAGAGGCTGAACCTCTTCCCCTAAGCAGCCTGAGGTGACTCACCAGGATGGTCCACTACTCGTTAAACCTGGAGAAGCCCACAAAGTAACACCCGAG
>NW_007272699.1:0-632 GCF_000164805.1 Carlito syrichta | reverse complement strand
CTACTTGCAGCTTCACTCTCACAACACTGGGCTCACCTCCTCCAAGCACAGAACTCACCGGCTGATCCTCACACACCCTCTTCCTCCAAAGCCTGCTGAGCCCCTGCACATGGCTCTCCAACCAAAAAGTCTTCATGGTCAACGACGTGGCTGGCCCCTCAAATCCTACAGGGCCATCTCACAATTTGGCTCTGAAGACATCCTTGATGGAGCCAAGTCAGCTGAACCCTAGGGACCCCATAGCAGCAGCTCTCCACCCCTCCCCACTCTCCACACAGCAGGACCAGTGCTATTTTCCATGTCCTGAACTCTTGAGCACAACCTCTTGTGAGCTTCTGCATTCCCAGAGCCTGGAAACACGTCCAGCTCATGGTAGTCATTAGCAATTGACCATAGTGAAAAAGAGAAGGTAATCTAGTATTTTGAAGAGAAATCACTTCTGGAGGTGGGGGGAGCCTGCATATCTCCACTTCTATTCTTATTTTTATTTGTATGAATATGGGGTAGGTGTGAAATTTTGTTACACGTGCATATGAAGTGATCAGCTCAGGATATGTAGCTGTCCATCAGCCAAGTACAATACTTTTTTGGTTAAGTACACTCTACTCTGCGATTGAATATCAAATGTATCC
>NW_007272698.1:0-494 GCF_000164805.1 Carlito syrichta | reverse complement strand
CCCACACACACAGACACACACACGGGCGCGCACACACACACACACACACACACACACACACACACACACCCCCGGGTTGGGGCGAACCCTCGCCCACAGAATGAGAAAGAGCAAGAGCATGGCAAGCAAGCAGTGGCTGGGGAAGGAAGTTGTCATCTCTGGCGCCATAGGCTGCTGCCAGGAGAGCAGTGGACCCTGCAGACAGTGTGGTTGAAGGATTGGGGGAGCTACCTACCAGAAAGGCAACGTCCACCCAGGTGTGATCGTTCTTCATCTTGTCTTTCATTTTTGCATCTCATTGATGCTTCTGATGATGACCTGGCGAATTCCAGGGGTTGCTTTGTGTTCCACTCTTGCCCAATGACCCAGTTACTCTGTGTCCGCACTCCCTTTTCGGAGGTGGGGGAAGGGCACGGGTGTTGTCGCCATTGGGTTGGAGGAAACAACTGGGCAGTGGAGTGGAGCTGGTGGGGGCAGCAGCAGAATGGGATCCG
>NW_007272697.1:0-633 GCF_000164805.1 Carlito syrichta | reverse complement strand
CATCACCCCTCCCATTCATCAATCTGTCTATCTATCCCTCCATCCACCCACCCACTCGTTCATCCGTCCATCTTTGTTATTCAAATATTTGTTTGTTCTTACTATTGTCTCCTTTTCTTATAAGACTTATTATTCATATGAAAGAAATTTAATAATTTTTCACAGTTGACTGTTTGTTACCCCCATACAGTCTTATTCTGGTTCTCTATGTTTTATTTTAAGTAGATCATATTGCTATATCTTCGTAATCATGAGTATTTTCTTCTGCAGTATTATATTCTGCTATTTATTAATCATATCCAGAGAAATTTCATTTCAGTTATTTTATTTTCATCACTAGCATTTTTATAGTGTTTAAAAATCTATTTTATTTATATTCTCATTTCATTTGAATTCCTTTAATATCTTTACATACAAATTGTTAAAAAATATGTTTTATTTGCTCATATTCCTAATTATCAAAGAAATTCAAATTAAAACCACAATAAGATATCATCTCACACCTTTCAGAATGGCAAAAATTAAAAAGTAATACAAAATAGATGTTGGTGAGAATTCAGAGAGATGTGAATGCTTATACACTACTGGTGATATAGGTCACTTCAACCTCTGTGGAAAACAGTATGGGGATTC
>NW_007272696.1:0-557 GCF_000164805.1 Carlito syrichta | reverse complement strand
TTTACTATCAAATGAGCTTGAAAACAGGAAAATTAAACTGTTGACAAAAAAAGGCTGCCTTAGAAATTTCCAATTATATCAATAGAGATATATCATGATTAGATAATAATATGAGAACATATGAAAGTTAGTACTTTAAAGATTATTAATATATACTGAAGGACTACAGAGCTGTATTTAAATTCCCTCAGGATGATGTTATTTATCCAAAAAATTCTACTGGCTGATATGTCAATTCATGAATCATTACTTATGTTTAAATATTTATAAATCAACTCGTTGCTCCCTGCTTTAAAATATACACTGAAACTCTATCATCGTACTTGATTTGGACTCTAAGGAGCCTCCATAATGCATTTCAGAAGACTTGAACACCCCCACAGAATTCCGGATTAATAGGCAAACAAACAAGGAGTAATTGTCTCCACTCCAGGGAAACCTCAGTGATGACATCAATCTGACCTTTGCTTAACACTTACTGCTTACTTCTAACACATTCTCCACAACAAGGTTCCCTTTCCCAGAGGCAGTTCATTGCAGAATATTTATCACATTCT
>NW_007272695.1:0-491 GCF_000164805.1 Carlito syrichta | reverse complement strand
TAGTGTCCTTTCCCACTATGATAAGGCTCTTGCTCATTCTTTTCATCAAAGAAGGCAATTTTGGGAGGGTTTTGAAGAAAAATCATTAGACATCCACCTTGTATTTATAATTCGTCTCCTTCTAACTTCTTTTTGTTTCCTGATCTTAAAAAATTATTTAAAGAGCACTCATTTTTCTTCAGTTAATAATATCAGAAAGCCTGCATTGACATGGTTAGAGTCCCAGGAACCTCAGCTTGTTAGGGATGGATTAATAACTAAGGGTGATTAATCCATCACTTACAAACATGTTTTGAACTTGATGGAGCTTATGCTCAGAAATAAAATTCATAACTTCCATTTTCCTATTTTAATTTCATGTGTTCACAAAATTTTTGAAGTCCTCTGTAAGGCAATATCAAACTTAAGTCAAGCGATGTGCATGTTTATTGTGGCATTCGATTTGGTAACTTGCACACCTGAGATAACTCTCCCTGGCTGGAGTCCAATAT
>NW_007272694.1:0-706 GCF_000164805.1 Carlito syrichta | reverse complement strand
CCCGCCCCTCTGAGTTACTGGCATCGGGAGGAGCAAGCCGAGCGTTACTCAGACCGTGACACGGGGACAAGGGCCTCACGATGCCGGCCAGGCTGGTCTCAAACTCCTGGCTCGAAAGCCATGCTCCCTCCTCAGCCTCCCAAAAGTGCTGGGATGACGGGCGTGAGCCACCGCACCCGGCTTCTGCTTCCTTTGGAATGTGGCTATTAGAAACCGTTTCATTTGGGGCCCTCTCTTCCTTTCTCCACCATCGTGGCGTGCACGGTGGACTCCGTTGCTCTCCATGCCTTCTCACGAGGCTTTCAGGATCAAGCGATGCCTGGCCGAGAGACAGAAGCAAAATCGTCCCATTCTCCAGGGGATTCGGATGAAAGCTGGTCATAGAATCTGGTACAACTCCAAGAGGAGACCTTGGAGAAGCACCAAGCTGGGACTCTAAGGAATGGCTCATGGGGTGGCACACAGGTTTATGCTGAATCACGGTCACCGTCAACCTGCCGTTATCAACTGGAAAGAAAGGAAATCTCCACAGTCGAGAAGTCAGACATGTTGAATGGGGATGTGACTTTTTGATGATGTGCTCTGCACTCGTGGGCTGGCTCACTAAGAAAAATGAAAGCTTTTGCCTGAAAAAAGGAAAGAAACATTTTTTATTTTATTGTGTTTTATTTTTTAAGTAGGAGTCTCACTCTGTCACCCAGGCTGG
>NW_007272693.1:0-341 GCF_000164805.1 Carlito syrichta | reverse complement strand
CAGGCTGGAGGGCAAGAGCATGGTCATGGCCACCACAGCCTCAACCTGATGGGCTCTGACGACTCTTCCACCTCAGCCCTCCAAGTAGTGGGAACCACAGACGTGTGCCACCATGCCCGGGTAATTTTTATGATTTATCGTAGAGATTGGGTCTCGCCAAGTCGCCCAGGCTGGTCTTGAACCTGCGGGCTCAGCCAATTCATTCACCTCAGCCTCCCAAGGTGTGGGATTACAGGCTGAGCCACCGAGTCTGGTTTCCTTTTTTTTTGAGCAAGGAAAAAATGGTATTGTGTGCACGTGTTCATTGCTAGTATATAGGAATATGTTTGATTTCAATATGC
>NW_007272692.1:0-789 GCF_000164805.1 Carlito syrichta | reverse complement strand
AGAGTAAAAATGGTACTGCAATGATGTGGGCAGTGATTGTAAGTGAACGCAGCTGGCAGACACCAGGACCTTGGATAGAAGAACATAGCCATTCATCCTTGCAAAGGATAAGCCAGGGTCATCAGTATTTCAACTCCTCTTCTTTTCCATTCGCTGAACTCAAGTCGCTGCCTCATATTGATGAAACCATCCAGAAACCAGAGGATTGGGGAACTCCATGAAGGAAACTCATAGAGGTCAGTCTATTGGACCACAGAATTGAGGGAGAAGAGTAGATGGATCTGAAGGCCTAATGGAGAATACCCAACATACCTCTGTATAAAACAAAACAAAATACAGCCCTTTAAACAGTTTTCCATTATTCCAAGAATATAGACTTATCTTCTTTCATACTCTGATCTGTTTTCTTCATACTTCTCTGTTTCATTACTTGATTTTCCTGTGACTGACATTCTAAACTCCATTCACATTAAAATATGATTACATCTTTGAATTTATCATGCTATCTGTATGTTGCCTTGATTTTGTATATGTGGTTCCCTTTCTTTGTATAATCCTGTCTCTGCACCATTCCACTTTTTTAAAATCTGGTGAATTTCTAGGTTTTCTTCAGATTTCAGCTTCCTTTGAGAAGCTTTTACCTGCTCCTAAAGCACTTTGTAGTTATAACAATATATTATAATTTGTTGTTTATCCTCTTTGCAAATGGTTTATCAAGTTACTGTTGCAGTGCCTCATATTAAGTTAGGGTTGATTATTATTGAATTAAGTGAATAAGTCAAAGAGGAT
>NW_007272691.1:0-755 GCF_000164805.1 Carlito syrichta | reverse complement strand
CATTAGGAGCTTTACAAGGGAAAGTCATGTAATATTTAAGTATTTGATTGAAAACAGCTGATAGCTGGGCTGGGTGGCTCATCTTGTAATCTGCGCCTTTGGGAGGCTGAGGTGAGTGGATTGCCTGAGCTCACGGGTTCGAGACCCGCCTGGGCAGTGAGACCTCATCTCTACAATAAATCAAAAAATCAGCCGGGTGTTGTAGCGCATGCCTGTAATTCCGCCCCAGCAGGTCGAGGCTGCGGTGGCCAGAGCGGCCACTGCACTCCAGTCTGTGTGACAGAGTGAGACTCCAACTCAAAAAACAAAACAAAACAAACAAACAAAAAAAACAAGTGATAAAATTTAATCTTTATTATAATTAAATAATGTTTATTAAGCCAGGAATAGAACTTTTCATAATTGATAAATAATATCTGAAGGTAGTATGTATAAACTCTTCAGCCCACTTGGAATTAAATTATACTTCTACCATATTACTTTGGAAAAAATTATGTAACATTGCTGTGCCAAAAATTTTTCACTCAGAAGTATATGATTTTATATATAAATTACTTTGAAATGTGTCTAAATAAATAGCTTAAAAGTACTAATCCATTCTAAAATTGCCAACTATACTGTAAAGTGAAGCCTGTGGTAGCTGTGAGTGTGCTACTGCACTCCAACCTGGGCAACAGAGTGAGACTTTCACTCAAAAAAACCAAAAACTAGGAACTCATAAACTTCCTTTGTTCTTTTTAGCAGTGATGATACTG
>NW_007272690.1:0-684 GCF_000164805.1 Carlito syrichta | reverse complement strand
GGGAAAAACGAAAATGTTGATAGTGATAATAACTGTGAAACCAAAAGCTATACAATTGAAATGGAAATCATTAGGAATGTAGAAAAGCAGTTTTCTCTTGGTCCCATTCAGATGCTCACTGGCCTTAAGCTTTTACCACCATTCTTTGAACTGGGAATCCATTATTCTTGTATAAAGTCCTGTAATTAGACTTATCAAAGATTATATTTATAGGTAAATATAAAGGGTAAGTAAAAAATTTGCTTTTTCAGAATAATATGTAAAATTATTGTTTGTGCTTTACATATATATGTGTGTATATATGTGTATATATGTATGTGTATATATATCTCTCTTTCCCACAGATCGAAGAGTTTGAAAGTTGAGCTTTGTAAAAGTCTAAACAAGCAAAGTAAGCAAGAGCATCACCACGTGGTAGAATACTGAAAGTGAAAATGTATGCACCTCATACTCTATTAAAGCCTCTTCAACCTATAATAGAAGAAATATTTAAAGAGGGAAATAGTGATTATCCCCACTAGTTCTTCACTTAAAAGACTGATTTTGAGGTTCTTAAACCTGGAAAACTTATGGCACCTTACAATAGGTTACTGCAAATTTTTTCCTGTGGTCCCACACATTAAAGACCCATAATCAATACTACTGAAATTATTAGCTCCATCTTATCATCAGACAGTAAATATG
>NW_007272689.1:0-562 GCF_000164805.1 Carlito syrichta | reverse complement strand
AAATGGGTCAGGTGGAACTTTGTCGGGGTCAGGTGGAACTTTGTCGGGTTAGCCAGTCACTTTGCTCTGTAGAGTGTTGGAGCTCTGCTGTCCTAGAGTCAGAAGAGGAAGGCTGAGTGCTCCTATGCTGGGGAATGGGGCAGTTCCTAGCCTCTCCTTCTAGCTTTCCCCTTCTTCCCTGCCCAAAGAAAGCTTTCATTATGGGTTAGACCTAGGGGAAGGTGTCATTGAGTCAGACACAGGGTAGCTGCATTGACCACATGGAGGGACAGTGGCAGAGCAACTTGCTAGCTGTGGATACTGTGGTTGGCTGTCTGTCACCCTGGCTTTCCCATGCATGTTAGATGGAGATGACAGGACTCATTGTGTGCTTGAGTAAGTAGAGCTAGAACTTACATTGTTAAAATAAATAGAACAAAAACATTATACAATGCTGTGTGTTATTACTAAGTATTTATTATTTTGTGCTTTTTTTTTTTTTTTGATTTGGATTCCCACTCTGTCACCCAGACTGGAGTGCAGTAGCTACTGCTGGCCACTGCAGGCTCAACCTGCTGGGCTC
>NW_007272688.1:0-617 GCF_000164805.1 Carlito syrichta | reverse complement strand
CCATGGGTATCTCTTCCCCACTCAGCATCCTTGTTGGGAGAATTTACACCCAAGGAAGTGGCAGGCATGACACACCAGTTCCTCCTATCCATGCTTTTCATCCAAGAACCGGTTCTTGGCTATTAAGCACTCACCTTGCTGCAGCATGGATGCTTTCCGAAAGGGGAGGTGGAAAACATCAAGTAAGTAAATGCTCATTTCCTTGCAGAAAGCAGTGTGTTGACCCACAAGACAGCACCTCCTGTAGGGCCTGGGGTGTGCTTGCCCCATCTGACTCACAGTCTGGGTGACAGATACTGGTCAGTGGTGGGTGTGTTTGATAGAAGGCCCTCCAGAGTTGTCCCAGCCGGGATCCTCTTTGTTTGAACCTCTGCCAACTGGAAGGTCAAAGAGGAAATAAAGTTTCCCCCAACATCGACCATGGCCTTGGTGGGGCTCTCCTGGCAGGTGGTGCTTGTGGGAGTGGCCTTTTCTCCTTCTGTAGATCCTGCTGTTCTGCCTGTGGGTCTGTGAGAGGGCTTCTAACTGGACTCCCCTGGCCTGGTGGAAGGGCTCCAGATAGTTCATCCCTGGATGGAGATGGCATCACCTGAAATGTGACCTCACTTTCCCATGTG
>NW_007272687.1:0-407 GCF_000164805.1 Carlito syrichta | reverse complement strand
CCCAGTAGGTTGACTGGGGTCACCATGACAGTGACACTCCACTGCAGCCTGGGCTACAGGAAAAGACCTAACTCAAAAAAAAAATTAAATTCTTAGATGGATAGCGTCATGTCTCTAAGTTTAGATCCATCTCTAAAAGTAGATCCAGAACTAAATCTTATTTGATTCTGGTTAAACCTCATAGCAGAGGATTTTCTTCCCATCATCGAAGTCCCCAATCCTTTAAAGAAAGAGTTTCTTCCTTTCAAGGTGGTAAATAAAGCACTTCCAGCAACTCTAAGCAACACCCTACCCAAGCACAGTGGTGGCTGCCCTGGGACTCACTTTTCTCTCCAAGTGACTCATGGCACCTTCTTTTTTTGCACTGTGATTAGAAGTGTTCTGGGAGACTGACTCCTGGGGGTTTG
>NW_007272686.1:0-555 GCF_000164805.1 Carlito syrichta | reverse complement strand
TACAACAAAATAAAAAAAAGTTAGCCGGGTGTGGGGTGCAAAGTGCCTGTGGTCGCAGCTATTCTGGAGGGTTAAGACGTAAAAACTCGCCTGAGTCCAGGAGGTCAAGGCTGTGGTGAGCTGTGAGTGTGCCACTTTCCTCTCCAGCCTGGGCCACAGAGTGAGACCCCAATTTTAAAAAAAGTGATCAATCCGGGGTCGGTGGTTCAGCCTGTAATCCCGCGCCTTTGGGAGGCTGAGGTGAGTGGATTGCCTGAGCCCGCGGGTTCGAGACCCGCCTGGGCAGCGAGACCTCATCTTTACAATAAATCAAAAAATCAGCCGGGCGTGGTAGCGCATACCTGTAATTCCGGCTACTTGGAAGGCTGGGGTGGAAGGATCGCCGGAGCTCAGCAGGTCGAGGCTGCGGTGGCCGGGAGCGGCCACTTCACTCCAGTTTGGGTGACAGAGTGAGACTCCAACTAAAAAAAAAAAAAATGATCAAAAATAGGGTTGTGATGTGCCCTTCCCCCAGCCCAGGCCCCTAATATCCCCTCCTGCAGGAGGGAGAGAGAG
>NW_007272685.1:0-649 GCF_000164805.1 Carlito syrichta | reverse complement strand
CCATGTGGTGATGAGTAGAATGTTTATTCTGTGGTCTTGGATGGAGTTCTTCTATAGGTATCAATTAAGTCCATTTGGTCCAGAGTCTCATTGAGGTTCCGGATCTCCTTGCTGATTTTTTGTCCTGATGATCTGTCTAAGGTTGTGAGTGGTGTATTAAAGTCCCCAGTTATTATGGTGTTACAGTCAATGTCTTTCTTTAGTTTTCCTAGAAGTTGCTTTATGAATGTTGGTGTGCCTATGTTGGGTGCATATATGTTTAGGATAGATATTTCTTGTTGATGGAGTGAACCTTTTATCATTATGTAGTGGCCCTCTGTATCTTTTTTAATTTTTGATAGCTTAAATGGTATTTTGTCTGAAATTAGGATCGCGACTCCTCCTTTCTTTTGTGTTCCATTCACCTGAAAATTTGTTTCCCATCCTCTTACTTTGAGTCTGTGTATGTCCTTTCTAGTGAGATGGGTCTCTTGAAGGCAGTATATTGTTGCCTGGTGATATTTTATCCATTTTGTCATTCTATGTCTTTTCAGTGGTGCGTTTAGTCCATTCACATTCAGACTAATTATTGAAATGTGAGAGTTCATCCCTATCATGGAGTTCTTATTGAGTTATTGTTCTTCCACTTGGTTTTTTCTTTTTTCTTTTT
>NW_007272684.1:0-790 GCF_000164805.1 Carlito syrichta | reverse complement strand
ACCGAGTAGGAATGACTGGCATGCTGACGCCCTTTGTGGTGTTGCTCTCAGGACCAAGTAGGAATGACAAGCGGATTGATGCCCCTTTGTGGTGTTGTTTCAAGGACCGAAATGGAATGTAAATAAGATGGTGGCATTCCTTTGGGAGTCTAAGAAGTGATTCTGAAGCAGGGAGCCCAGGCAAACCTTCCCTACAGTTACAGCTATCGTATTACATTCTGGGACAGGGCAGGTATTTATTAAGTAGGCAGGGTGAACAGCAGATACGGTTTGGTGGAAAATGTCATGCATCGTGACTCGTCAAGGGTAGAACTGAAGACACACCAGAGTAACTTTCCTTTCTTATTCAACCAAGGGACCCAAGTTTTCACCCCCAGTGTTTCAAGGCTTTCATATTCATCAGCTGAGCTGACTGGAGAGGTCTTCCAAAGGGCCTTTTCCTGCTTTCTGGTTACTCATGAGTGACTCTGCACAGCGTGAGGCACGTTAGCTGCTCTGGTCATTCTGGGGTCGGGGGAAGTGCATAGCGTGGAAAGGGCAGGACGGGATTCTCTGAAGACAGCACTCAGCTCTCTCTTGCTAGAGATACAGGTTACAGGCATCTGTCCAAATCCTGTGTTTCCAGAGCAGAAAATCAAATGCCACATTTTGTGACTTACAAGTGGGATTGTTTTTTGTGAGTTGGAGTCTCACTCTGTCACTCAGGCAGGAGTTCTGTGACAGTCTCACAGACACCACGGCCTCGACCTCTGAGCTCAGGTGATCCTTCCACCTCAGCCTTCCGGGTAGG
>NW_007272683.1:0-701 GCF_000164805.1 Carlito syrichta | reverse complement strand
CAAGTATAACTATTTACATAACCTCATTTCAACCTTTCAACAACTCTATGTGGTCAAGAAAAGTGAGAAACTGAGGCTGGGAGAGGGTGAGTGAGTCACCATCATCACACAGGTACACACTGCTGGTTGGTATTTGCACTGGCTCTCCTGATTAATCTTACCTATGCTGCAAAACAGTCTAAACTTTTCAAAAGAGCCTTGTTCAGGCACAAGGTAAATTCTGCACTTAGTGCCATTATTGTACCCGCGAAAGAGAAACTAGTGGAATCATTCAGCTTGTTTATGTCATGTCCAATCGAGATTTCTAAACTTTTACACAATGCTTAGCAGTTTAGTGCCTTTCTAGAGGGGTAGGAGGCCAGGCACTGAGGAATATATGGGTCTCTCTCATTAGAGTCACAGTCGGCAAAGTTTGAATTTATATGTTTTGTGAGTCTCTTCAAAATACTTTCTAGGAAGATGCGTGAATTGGAGGAAGGATGTAAATAACGAAGCATTTACAATCCTTTTCTAACTTAGGTCAGATATAACTGCCAGAAACTTGTTTGCCTTGTTAATTTGTTCAGTTATTCAACTTTCAGAGTTCAAGGTACATTTACTAATAGAGTTCAATAAGCAATTTAAAAAAAAAATCACGTTTCCCTAATAATTGATGATAGCATGGAATAGCTATTCCTTCTGTGTTTTGCTAGGAATGCCTC
>NW_007272682.1:0-744 GCF_000164805.1 Carlito syrichta | reverse complement strand
CCCATATACTTTAAATCACCTCTAGATTACTTACAATACCTAATGCAGTATAAATGCTATGCAAATAGCTGTTATACTGTATTGTTCAGGGAATGAGAGTTTTTTAAAAAGTCTGCAGGTGTTCCATACAAACATGATTTTCAACAAATATTTTTGATCTGTGGTGGGTTGAATTCACAGATGCAGAACCCAGGGAAATGCAGGGCCAGCTGTACGCACACAACCATCCTGCATGCAGCAATGTCTGTGGCCCTATTCAACTATCAGCTTCTTCAGGGCAGGGGCCATATTTCCTTATCCAACTCTTCTTACGCCTTGCACATTTGTGTGATTAACTGAAAAAATAAATTTCTATTTTTATTTTAGGTGTCCCAAACTGCTCTTTATAGAGGAGAGCTACAATAGGAAGGGATTGTGGAATGAATGGGCTGTGGATTATGATTCAAACACCCACAGGGGATGGGGTTCCATTTCCTTCTTTTTTTTGATTTGGAGTCTCACTCTGTCACCCATACTGGAGTGCAGTTGCCGCTTCTGGCCACCGCAGCCTCGACCTACTGGGCTCCGGCGATCCTTCCTCCTCAGCCTTCCAAGTAGCTGGAACTACAGGTGCACGCTACCACGCCCGGCTAATTTTTTTTTGATTTATTGTAGAGATGAGGTCTCGCCTGCCCAGGCGGGTCTCAAACCCGCGGGCTCAGGCATTCCACTCACCTCAGCCTCCCAAAGGCACGGGATTACAGG
>NW_007272681.1:0-576 GCF_000164805.1 Carlito syrichta | reverse complement strand
TTCAGCAGGAACTCCAGATGGTTGTGGTTCTTCACCTTGCAGGGTGATCCAAACCCAATGTGTGTTTCTGAAAGGACTGGGCATGGGTTGGATTTAGTTTTGCACTGAAATTAATCCTAGAGCATGGGGATAGTAAGAGACACTCTGAGAGATCTTCTGTATTTCAGATGTACTCTTTTTTGTTTTGTTTTGTTTTGTTTTTGTTTCTGTTTTTTGAGTTGGAGTCTCACTCTGTCACCCAGACTGGAGTACAGTAGCTGTTTCTGGTCACTGCAACCTCGACCTGTTGGGCTCTGGTGATCCTTCCGCCTCAGCCTTCCAAATAGCTGGAACTACAGGCATGAGCTACCACACCTGGCTAATTTTTTTGATTTATTGTAGAGATGAGGTCTCACCAAGTTGCCCAGGTGTGTCTCGAACCCACGGGCTCAGGCAATCCACTCACCTCAACCTCCCAAGGCATGGGATCACAGTCTGAGCCACTGAGCTTGGCAGATGTATTCTTTATTGCTTTCCGTGTAGTAGCCCAGGTTTCCATGTCTGGATCAATCACTCCAGCCGACACCATAACTCCCT
>NW_007272680.1:0-666 GCF_000164805.1 Carlito syrichta | reverse complement strand
TTTCAGATCTCACACTATGGAAAAAGATCAGTCACATTTTGTCCTGGCTGCCAGAATGAGAGATTTACAAGGTGTCCCTTCAGAAAGAATTCCCAGTAGAGTCCACGCTGAAACGTCTTCTTCTCCAGTACAACCAAAATGATTAGAAAAGCGCAAAGTACATTTTGCAGTGATTAGGCAAAAATAAAATCTAGTCACAGAAAACTTTTATCTGTGACCTTCTCCACCAAGCTAAGTAGTCAAAGAAATCTGCTCATTCACAACTTTCTCAGAGTCTGAATTTCCTTTGCTGATCTAGCACACTGACCAGTTTCTACATGGAGGGTGGTCACTCTTTACAGTCATTTTGAATACAGATGTGTGCTATTTGGGAACTCTGCATGTGCAGATAAAATTGTGAATTTCTGTCTGGAGAAATTATGGTAGTAACGAGGTCTAATGAGGTTGTTAGAAAGAAAAAAATGTTATTTACCAAAAAAACTTGATGGGATAATTTGACTTGCTGTGTTTTACAACTGATGATAAGAAGAATGTTGATTGCAAATAAATCACTGCCTCTAAATGCCTTCAAACAGTTTGTGTTTGCTCCCTTCAGATCAAAGTTAAACTTGGGAGATTATGTAAACTGGACTGGGCCCAGGAAACAGCTGTTTCCCTCCTGGCAGG
>NW_007272679.1:0-739 GCF_000164805.1 Carlito syrichta | reverse complement strand
GAATCTTAAAATAACGGTATACAAATAAAAGCTTAGAAGTCATCCTAGTCCACAACTTGCCTGCTAGGAAAAGATCCTGACAGACATTTTCACTTTTTAATAGGCTCTAATTGACAGAGCATTTTTCCTTACAGACTCTTTTACAGATGAGTTCATGCTCTACCTTACAGTACAAACAGGAAGAAAAGAAAAGAAAGTGTTTTTTTATTATTTAGAGAATTCTTTATTAGTTTCTGTAATCAAACCCATGTAGATAAGACCTTACATATTTAATACAGTGCATTACCCCTGTACAAATGAAAAAAAAAATAAGTTTAATGTTTCTAGAACAATATGGCTGTTAATTTCTGTACTATGCCAACTCAACACAGTAAACTGGGATACTTTTTCCAAAGTTGACAGCACAGCTAAAGTTTCCAAAAATTCAAATTATGTATATGTGTGTATATATATATATAGACCAATAATAGCAGTATGTTATGCACCAATAGCAGCAATAGCTTTTCCAGGTTCTGCAGTCATCTGACAAAATTATAGAAACATCCAGCACACTCCATTTAAAACAAAGGGGGGGAGAAGGAAGGCTAAAAAACATCCCCCAAAATAGCAAAATTCTGTTACTGTTGTGGTACCTGGCACCATTTTTAAAAATTAGCTTCTGAATCATCTGGAAAGAAAACATTCTAGAATAACATCATTAAAAACAGCTCTGATAAAGCACAGTCACTACTACATATCA
>NW_007272678.1:0-621 GCF_000164805.1 Carlito syrichta | reverse complement strand
GGAGCCTAGCAGGTCGAAGCCGCGGTGGTCGGGAATGACCACTGCACTCCAGTTTGGGCAACAGAGTGAGACTCTAACTCAAAAAAAAAAAAAAGAAAGAAAAGAAACCACTCAGACATTCTACTGCAGGACAAAGAGCGGCCTATCCCATCTCTCTGGGCAAATCTCCTTCAGATGCAGACTAGGACAACCCAACCATTTATGGTTTAGCATAATAATCTCTAGTAAACTTTTAGGTTCCTTGTCAACCCTTTGGCTGGTCATAGGAATTTGTGAGTTGCAGATGTCTGAGTTTGTGAATTGTAAATGTCTAACAAGTCTCTTGCAGGAATCCTCCGGCCCCAGGGTTAACCTAATCAGCCCTTTGTGGATTATCTGACAAGAGTAAACCCCAACATGGCAGCAATCATGTGACTAATTCATCCATCGGCCTGCTGTCCATCACCTGATGTCAATACCTGCGCTTGTCTGCAACGTTGTGATGATGTGGAAGCAGACCACCACCCAATCACCTTAATGATCTTCCCCCATCTAGGGGAATGGTTAAAAGGACTCAACCACAAGCAAGCAGCAGCCATTGCCTTGCTAGACTCTGGGGTAGCCATGTGCTCTTTGAGCTAG
>NW_007272677.1:0-789 GCF_000164805.1 Carlito syrichta | reverse complement strand
GGGGTGTCATAATCAGGTAGGTGTGACTGCCATGACTCTGCATTGACCATCTGGGAATGTCTTGGAGATCCTGCGACAGAGACTGCTAATGTTTGCCCATATTCTCATAACCCCTAGAGAAGGTCTTGATGAGGTCCCAGTGCTCCTGTAAATTCCTGAAAAACATTCCTTAGAGCTAATGGAGGATACATTTTCCCTTTCTTTCTTTTTTTTTAGTTGGAGTCTCACTCTGTCATCCAGACTGGAGTGCAGTGACACGTTCCCAGTCACCAAGCACAGGCAATCCTTCCACCTGCTGGGCACAGGCAATCCTTCCACCTCAGCCTTCCAAGTAGCTGGAACTGCAGGTGCCCACTACCATACCCAGCTAATTTTTGATTTATTGTAGAGACGAGGTCTTGCCAAGTTGCCCAGGTGGTTCTTGAAGTCGCAGGTAATCCACTCGCCTGTGCCTCCCAAAATGCTGAGATTACAGATTGAGCCACCGAGAGGCTCCTCCCTTTAATTCTTATGCATTCTGAGTGGGCAGCTTTGGGAAATTCTTGATATTCCCTCAGAGGGCACCTAATCTACAGGAGAATTGAATCTCCATTAGCTTCCCCTTCTGAGTTGTCACAAGTCCTGTGATCTGCATAACTTTTGTAATGCATAAATCTTAGGACTTGTAAATTCCCTTTACAAGAGTGATTGCCAATCTGCCAGGCCTTAGGGCACAAGGAGGACTGGGCAGAAAACTCTGAGGGAAGAGGTGAGTCCTGATCACTATGCACTGAGTATACAATGGTGGTG
>NW_007272676.1:0-787 GCF_000164805.1 Carlito syrichta | reverse complement strand
TCAATGCTGGATATGGCCCTCCCAAGGGGCTTGGCTACAGCCCTGTTTGGTCTTGAGCCTGCAAACCAAAATGATCCACCAAGGGCCCCCAGAGGAACTGCACACACTAGTGTTTTGATGGAAAGGTCTGTCTGTCCAATAACATCAGTCTCAGCATCACTGCTGAGCCACTGCCATATGGCTTGGCTCCAGCCCTCCTTAACTGTGGTCCCAGATCATAGCTGCTGGCACAAGGATCCAGAGGGACACTCACTCATATCTCACAGGCCAGGAGTCTGAGTCTCCCTAACCAGTGTCCCAACCTCCATTCCACAGTAGTTTCCTAAAGAAGTCAACCTCAGCTCTGGTCCCTGATGCTGTAATCAGTGAGCTATCCCAACTGTGCTCAAACCTACTAGGAAATGAATACCCCTCTGAGCCAATGACACTAGGCTATCCAGCCTCACCCCACAGCATATCTCAAAGGAAGAGTCTCAGCTCCAGAATGCCCTGCTGCAGTTGAGGAACTGTTCTGTCTGTGTAGGGACTTACTGGAAGACATGTAGTTGTATGAGCCAATGTGACAGACACACCAGGCTCCAATCCACAGCAGATCCCAAGAGGACTTAGTCTCAGCTCTAGCCTTTCCTGTTGCAGTGGAAAAGAACTACCCCACTGATGCAGGAACCAGCTCGGTGATGCACACACGATGAGCCCATGAGACAGGCCCACCAGCATTCCTTGTGTAGCAGATCCTGAGAGAGCCCTGTCTCAACTCCAGCTCCTCTTGCTGCGGTTGGAAATCCAT
>NW_007272675.1:0-734 GCF_000164805.1 Carlito syrichta | reverse complement strand
TAAGGAAATGATACTTTGTGTAGATACAGCAAATACTGAATCAAATCACTAAATTTTAGTGATGAAAGATAAAACCTCCATTTATAAAACTCTATAAGACAGGCTAGTGAGTCAGTAAACATTGTCAAAAATTATGCTCATGTGCACCTTTGGGGTGACCTTAAGTCACAAGTCAATGTTTTCACAACTGCTAATGATGATTGATTATAGCCTAAAATCATAGTGTCACTAGCACAGTGAGCAAATGTCAAAAATGGTACCAACACACTGTCCCATCTCAGCTTGTCACTCCTGAAAAATTATACTTATTTCTAAAATACAAATACAAAAGACAAGGCAATCAGTAAATTAACAATTATGAATTGTTTTCTATTTTAGCGGCTACCCATACCATTCAGCTTTACTTTACAGAAGACTTGTTTATTTATAATGTAATGTATTATGCGAAAGGATTTACAATGTGCAAAAGATTCACACAGATGTCCTTTAAGTAATAAACCCTACTTGATTTTTAATACAGTATGATTCATCACATTTCAATTTACTTAAAACCTTCAGTAATCCTGCAGTGGCATAAAAGAATTTGTGCCTGCTTCCTTCAAACAATGAGGTGAATTTACCATTGAAAGAATTTCCCCTCAGAGGAAACCTTGAATTACCTAAAAGAAAAGAAGAAACAAAAACTAACCAACAAACTGATGCTCATGTTCTGTGTGAATGTATCTAAACTTCAG
>NW_007272674.1:0-555 GCF_000164805.1 Carlito syrichta | reverse complement strand
TGAGCTGGAGTCTCACTATGTCACCCAGACTGGAGTACAGTAGCCGCTCCTGGCCTCCCGACCACCGCAGCCTCGACCTGCTGGGCTCTGGTGATCCTTCTGCCTCAGCCTTACAAGTAGCTGGAACTACAGGCGTGCGCTGCCACACCCAGCTAATTTTTTTATTTATTGTAGAGATGAGGTCTCCCCAGGTTGCCCAGGTGGGTCTCGAACCCACGGGCTCAGGCAATCCACTCACCTCAACCTCCCAAGGCACGGGATTACAGGCTTAGCCACTGAGCCCGGAAGATGTAGTCTTTCTTGCTTTCTGTGTAGTAGCCCAGGTTCCCTTGCCTGGATCAATCACTCCAGCCGATACCATAACTCCCTTCTTGAACTCTTCACTCAGAGGCAGAAGAAACCCCAAATGGCCACATGGTAGTCTTAACCTCTGGTTTAATGGGACCAGTCCATTTAGAATTAATACCTCTATACCAGAAGAGATATAAAATTAGGCAGAAAAGAAGCAAGCATTTTGCTAGTGGGGTGCGAGGGGTAATGATGAGTGGTGTCACG
>NW_007272673.1:0-691 GCF_000164805.1 Carlito syrichta | reverse complement strand
GAGAAAGACCTGTGTAAAGCAGGCTACCCTCATTTGCAGACTCTAGCATACTTTTCCTGAGAAGGGTCATTCCCAGAATCAAACTACCATGGGGCATTCTGTTATACAGTTGGATTATAAAGTCAGAATATTTGTCATCTTAACAATGGAAATGTAGTGTATTTATTTTATGTGCAAAATTCTGTAGGGTAATTCTTATGCACAGTGAAGTTTGAAAACAGCTAAATTAGATGTAAAAAAGGAATGAAAAGAATTCAATGTGCAGAAAGTGTATGGATATTTAAACCATTGTTCCCTTAAAGTAACTATCATGGTCCTGAAGGTGAAAAAGGGATGTGTGGTGAATTTGACAGCATCTTTCCTGCCTACATGGTTAACTCCATGTTATGTAGCATTTATAGCCAATTAACTCAATAAAAGCTAAAAACTTTGGATTTTGTTTAGTAAAAGAGGGAAGAGCCATAATGCAGTTTGACTAGTATTAAACTGAGACCCTTGTACTCCAGTGGAAGCCAAATAGCATCACTGTAACTCCTTGCAACCCAAGAAGCACATCTTTGCACAGAGTCAACTCTCTTGCCAATACAAAGGGCCACTAATCACCCCAGACATTCCTTATCGAAGTCCAATAATGATATTGTACCTATTAACTTATTAGATTTTTACCCTAAACCTGAACTAAATTGAGTCT
>NW_007272672.1:0-587 GCF_000164805.1 Carlito syrichta | reverse complement strand
TCAAAGGAGCCTGAATAATGCATTTCAGAAGACTTACACACCTCCACACCATTCCATGTTAATAGCTAAACAAACAAGAAGTAATGTACTCCACTCTAGGGAAACCTCAATCATAACTCAATCTGACCTTTGCTTAACACTTACTGCTTGCTTCTCACACATTCTCCACAACAAAGTTTTCTCTACCAGAGCCAGTTCATTGGAGAATCTCTATCACATACTCATTCATCCACAGAAAGAGAAATTTAGTGATTAACAGGATCACAAAAAAGGGGAGAAATGATAACTCATCCCACTACGAAATGAAGAGATGGTGTAAAGGGGCCTGGCCACTCCAGCTATTGTTAATTGCATTGCAATTAAGAAGGCCTTTTGTCAGTTCTTCACTGGGTAATAGGTCCAATTATCTAAAACCCTTTGCTAGAATTCAGAGCAAGTCCCTTCAGGCAAAACTCTGATGATCACTTTTGACAAATGTTCTGCTTGAGCATAATGTAGTTACTCCAATGCTTTTAGAAATGACTACACTTACAGTCAAACAATTTTTACAAAGCGAAACCCAAAACACATCTTGGTTCACCCCCCTG
>NW_007272671.1:0-449 GCF_000164805.1 Carlito syrichta | reverse complement strand
GGACAAGGAGGTACACTCTCACCCCTTCTATTTAGCATTGTTCTGGAAGTACTGGTCAGAGTAATCAGGCAATAGAGATAGATAAGATGTATCCAGGTAAAAAAAAAAAAAAGAAAGTCAAATTATGTCTCTTCACAGAGATACGGTTGTTTCTATATTTAGAGAACTGTAAGGACATCCCTAAATTACTCCTAGACTTAATATGAGACCTCGGTGAACTCCCAGGATACAAAATCGATGTTCAAAAATTAATAGCATGTCTATATGCCAACAGCGTTCGAGCTCGGATCCAAATCGAGAACACAATCCCAGCTGGGCTCGGTGGTTCAGCCTGTAATCCCACGCTTTGGGAGGTGTAGGTGAGTGGATTACCCGAGCCCGCGGGTTCGAGACCTGCCTGGGCAACTTGCGGAGATCTCATCTCTACAATAAATCAAAGACTTAGCCGG
>NW_007272670.1:0-538 GCF_000164805.1 Carlito syrichta | reverse complement strand
ATTCAGACAAAATACCCTTCAAACTATTAAAAATCAAGAAAGATACAGAAGGCCAATACATAATGATAAAAGGCTCAATCCATCAACAAGAAATATATATTCTAAATATATATGCACCCAACATAGGTGCGCCAACTTTCATAAAGCAGCTTCTTGGAAAACTAAAGAAAGATATTGGCTCTAACACTATCATAACTGGGGACTTCAATACCCCACTCACAACCCTAGACAGATCATCAGGACAAAAAATCAGCAAGGAGATCCGGAACCTCAATGTAACTTTGGACCAAATGGACTTAATTGATACCTACAGAACACTCCATCCAAAGACCACAGAATACACATTCTACTCATCACCACATGGAACATATTCTAAGATCGACCACATAATTGGACACAAATCAAGTATAAGCAAAGTTAAAAGGACTGAAATTCTGCCATGCACCTTTTCGGACCACAGTGGAATAAAAATAAACATTGACACCAACAAAGTCCCCCCAAAACCCACAAAGACATGGACACTAAACAGCATGATGCT
>NW_007272669.1:0-601 GCF_000164805.1 Carlito syrichta | reverse complement strand
GAGGCCGAGGTGAGTAAATTGCTTGATCCCGCGGGTTCCAGACCCCCCCCGGGCAATTTGGTGAGTCCTCATCTCAAAAATAAATCAAAAAAATACTACCCGGGCGTGGTAGCGCGCACCTGTAGTTCCAGTTTACTTGGAAGGCTGAGGCAGAAGGATCGCCGGAGCCCAGCAGGTGGAGGCTGCGGTGACCAGGAGCAGCCACTGCACTCCAGTCTGGGTGACTGAGTGAGAATCCAACTTAAAAACAATCATGAACTAGAAGAACAAAATGTAAAAATATCTTATCTTTCATCATATAAATGCAAGGAAAAGTATGATGATATGAAATGGACGATAGAATGTGTTGTATTATGCAAAAGAAATTGGATACCTAGGACAGAATGCCATATTAAAATTTCCAATATGGTCATCTGGAAGTAAGCACCTCTTCTGTGACATTTTTTGAAACTTACTTCAGGCAACTCAAACTTTTTAAATCAAAAAGTGGAAGTTAAGGCGTGGGACGGTGAGACACTGCTAATTCTTAGGTAAGATAGCTAGTATCTACTACTTATTCACAGAATACGATTATTTATAGTACACGGTGGAATCACATAAC
>NW_007272668.1:0-718 GCF_000164805.1 Carlito syrichta | reverse complement strand
AAGAAGCTGGAACTATGGGCGCGTGCTACCCCTCCCAACTCATTATTTAAATTTTATTGTAGAGATGAGGTCTCACCAAATTGCCCCGGTGGGTCTCGAACCCGTGGACTCAGGCAGTCAGCTCACCTCAGCCTCCCAAAGTGCTGGGATGACAGACTGAACCACCAAACCCGGGTACTTTTAGTTTTCTTAAGCCTTTGGAGCTTCCGATTTAATCATGGATATAATGTTTCTAGAGTAATGCTGGGTGGCCAGAAGGTTGTAAGCGGCTTTCGTTTGATGCACGCTTATGTGTGAATAATTCTTTTGTTTTCCAGTTTATTCCTTTAAAGGACAGTTGTAAGTGGATTTTTTAAAAAAGGATATATCTATTTAGTGTGCCCCAGGAATGCAAAACTTTATATTTGGAGCTCGGTTTTTCAGGGTTTTGGTTGCATGAATTAAATGTTTATTCAGCAACTTACTCTCTGTTGTAAATGGCCAAAAGACACCTGACTGCACACAGAGAGTGTGTGTGGCTGGGTGTGTGTGTCAGGGAGTGGACCTGGATGTGTTTTGGGTTTCACTTTGAAAAGATTGTTTGATTGTAAGTGTACTCTTTTCTAAAAGCATTGGAGTAACTGCATTATGGTCAAGCAGAACATTTGTCAAAAGTGATCATCAGAGTTTGCCTGAAGGGCCCTGCTCTGGTATGTGTCTGAATTCTAGGCAAGGATTG
>NW_007272667.1:0-797 GCF_000164805.1 Carlito syrichta | reverse complement strand
AATGACAAAAACATGATGCTTATTTGTCATGTTAATAGTCATTTTTTTCTCCTGACTACAGTTGGATAACATCAGTTCCACAATAATTAATTGATTTAACAAACATTTTAACAAGTACACAAATACACCAAAATGAAATACAATAAAATATGTCATCAACATCTCTGGTGACACTTTTTCTCTGGTTTATTACTGTGAAAGAGGTAGGATGACAAGCATCTACTTTACTTAGAAATAGATTTAAAATAAAAGGAGATGGGCTCAGTGGCTCAATCTGTAATCCCGTGCCTTAAGAGGCTGAGGTGAGTGAATTGCCTGAGCCCGCAGGCTAGACCTCATCTCTACAATAAATCAAAAAATTATTAGCCTGGCATGGTAGATTGCACCTGTAGTCTCAGCTACTTGGAAGGCTGAGGCAGAAGCATTGCCGGAGTCCAGCAGGTTGAGGCTGTGGTGGCCGGGAGCGGCCACTGCACTCCAGTCTGGGCAACAGAGTTAGACTCCAACTCAAAAAAAAAAAAATACAATAAAAATAAAAGGAATGGAACCAAACCATATGTCTTCTTTCATATTCATTCAGAATGTTCATCCAGTCTACAAAAAAACAACCCCTGTCTATTCTATTTCTAGCAGTGATAATATAATTCAAACTTTATGGAATTGTTATTATCTTGGTATTTTCTGTGTGTTTGCTGCTATATTTCCAGCGCCCAGCACATAGTATGTGCTTAATAAAGACTTGGCCTAATGAATAAAAACAAGAACAAATGACCAAAAAAATGGATGCATTCAATGTA
>NW_007272666.1:0-752 GCF_000164805.1 Carlito syrichta | reverse complement strand
GCTTTTACATACATATCTATACACACATGAAAAATATATATCCATAAGTCATTTCATTAATTATACCCTATGCATAATCAACAACTTGCTATTTCATTCAAATATATGAGGCTAAATATGGCCTGTCACCTGTTTTCTGTACATCTAGTGGCCTAAGAATGGCTTTTATGTTTTAATTGGTTGAAAAAACATAAGCCAAAAGAAGAATAACATTTTATGACAAGTGAAAATTATATAAAATTCAAATTGCAGTGTTGCACTATAAGGGTCGAGTAGTTAAAACTGAGACTACATGACCTACAAAGGCTAAAATATTTACTATCTGGCCTTTACAGAAAAAGTTTCCCAACCTCCGTGTTAGAATAATTACTTAGAAGTGAACTTGCTGGGTGATAAGCGCATTTTAAATTTTGGTAAAAACGTCCAAATTGCTATCCAAAGTGGCTATAATTTACACCATCACCAGCAGAGTCTAAGTTCCCATTGCCTTCCATCATCACCACCTAAATTTCTACAAGAAACAGTATCTCATTGCTTTGATTTCCGTTTCTCTTCTAAACATCTTTAAGTGGTCAACAACATAAGTCTTTCCTCCTTTCCACACTGTATTTATGTTCCTTAGTTTTCTATTTGGTATGTCTTTTAAAAAAAAAATCAGTATGCAGAATTTTTTCTATAATCTGGTCAGAAATTCTTTGACACACATGTTGCAAATAATTTCACCTGATTGTTTCTTCTCTTTTAAATTTGTT
>NW_007272665.1:0-711 GCF_000164805.1 Carlito syrichta | reverse complement strand
TAGGACAGCAGAACTCCAACACTCTCTACAGAGCAGAGTGACTGGCTAACAAAGTTCCACTGACCCATTTTCCTGGGGGGCTACCTCCACCACCACCAGAAAAACAAAGCCCTGGAAGCATTTTGTATTGAGTTTAAAAACACACTCCAAGCCGGGCTCGGTGGCTCAGCCTGTAATCCCACACCTTGGGAGGCTGAGGTGAGTGGATTGCCTGATCCCGCGGGTTCGAGACCCACCCGGGCAACTTGGCGAGACCTCATCTCTACAATAAATCAAAAATCAGCCAGGCGTGGTAGTGCGCGCCTGTAATTGCGGTTATTCGGAAGGCTGAGGTGGAGGGACCGCCAGAGCCCAGCAGGTCGAGGCTGCGGTGGCTAGAAGTAGCCACTGCACTCCAGTCTGGGCAACAGAGTGAGACTCCAACTCAAAAAAATAAATAAATAAATAATAAAAACAAACAAACAAACAAAAAAAAACACACTCCACACATAGTATCTCTAACAAAAACTCTCAGAGGCCCTGCCAAATGCAAAAAATAAACATTCATTTGAGATAATAATAAAAGCCAGTTATTATTCCTGAGCCTTCAGCTTCTGTTAAGGGTATGAAGCCAGCAAGTCACCTTTAAGTGGACCGGATCTGGTTGCTCAGTACAAATGTGCTTAACTTTATTCCATGTACAGCCTTCCTGCAGATTAGGTTAATCATTCA
>NW_007272664.1:0-728 GCF_000164805.1 Carlito syrichta | reverse complement strand
TGGGGTGAGGAGAACCTATTCAGTATATGGTGCTGGGAAAACTGGCTGACCACATGCAGAAGATTCAAACAAGACCCCTATGTAATCCCATACACAAAAATTAACTCTAGATAGATCAGAGACCTAAATGTAAAACCTCAAACCATAAGAACTTCAGAAAATGCAGGACATACCCTTATGGAATTTGAAACTGGCATCCAATTCCTGAGCAAAAACCTAAATGCACGGATCATAAGAGATAAAATACAAAAGTGGGGCCTCATTAAACTGACAAGCTTCTGCAAAGCCAAATAAACCATCAAGAGAGCAGGGAGACAGCCAACAGACTGGGAAAACGTATTTGCCAACTCCATGTCTGACAAAGGCCTAACATCTAGGATCTACAAAGAACTCAAACGTGCTGAAAAGAAAAAAAAAACCCCATTACAAAGTGGGCAAAAAACAAGAACAGACCCTTCTCAAAAGAAGACTTACGAGTGGTCAACAGATACATGAAGAAATGTTCAACATTACTAGTGATAAGGGAAATGAAAATTAAAACTACACTGAGATAACACCTAACTCCAGTAAAGAATGGCCATTAACAATAGGTGCTGGAGAGGATGTGGTGAAAAGGGAATACTTCTACACTGTTGGTGGGAATGTAAACTAGTGCAGCCTCTATGGAAATCAGTGTGGCAATTCCTAAAAGCTCTAAAAGTCAACCTTCTATATGACCCTGCAATCTC
>NW_007272663.1:0-773 GCF_000164805.1 Carlito syrichta | reverse complement strand
CCTTTTGCCAAGATTATGGAATTATTTGTGAGAAAAGAAAAATTACTGCTCCTGTATAGTGACTTCTACCCACACTGCAGCTGAAAGTAGAGACAGTGAGAAACATTCACTGACTTGGATGAGGCCGAAGTCACCTGTAACTACTCTTCAGTCGTGTGATGCTCACAGTCCAGGTTGTCTGTTACAGTCTCCCAGGGCTTTAAAAAATCTGGATGCCTGACCATGTCCTAGGATAACTAAATCAACTTCTGGGAATGGGAACCAGGCCCCTGTTGTGAAACCTCTTTTTGTGACTTTAATGTGCAGCCCAGGTGCAGACTTGCTCTAGTAGAGGGTGGTGGGGCCCCGTCGGGTTGGCACTGTAGCAGGAAGGAGGGACAGGGGAGGAAACCAAGATGGGGAATGCTGACAGTCATTGTGATAAGTTCTGGATGCTAAAGGTGGAAGAGAGTTCCTTGATGGGAACTCCAGGAACTCTAGTATGCTCACATCAGAAAGAACATTCTAGCATCTATGTTAGCATACATAGCAGTGAGTTTCAGTTGCTCCTTGTGTTGTGACATCTCAACAATTTAAGTGTGAGGGATGAACAGGCGATTTGCAAACCTCCCAGGTCATTTTGATGACCCTTTCCCTTCCAAATCTCTTCCTTCCACATCCTTTCCTCTCTATTCTGCCATCCTCCTCCCTCTCCCAGTGGTTACCTTGTCCTTTTCTTTCTTTCTGTTTTCTTTTTTTTAAAGAAAGCAGGATTTATTGAGAGCACAGAAAAT
>NW_007272662.1:0-743 GCF_000164805.1 Carlito syrichta | reverse complement strand
TTATGAAAAGAATCATAGTTGTATTTTTAAAATGCGTATAGTTTTATTTGCTCTTATGCTGTTTCACTAGCCATAGTGTACTGATATAATAATATTATTTTTCTCTTCTTAGTCTGTGAATGTAGTGAATTATATTGAATTCTTTACAATGTTGAACTAGCTTGCACCACAGGCATAAGTTCCATTTTTTGTAAGTATATAACTCTTATTCTATATTACTCAATTTGATATGTCAGTGTGTAAAAAGTTTTGTGTCTAATTTTATGAGTGATCCTGGTTTGTATCTTTCTTTTGATGTTTCTTCTGGTTTTGATATTAGGGTAATACTATTCTCATAGAATAAGTGGGGATGAGTCTTTGCTTTTCTATTTTGTGGAATATACTCTTATTGTATAAAATTCGTGATAATTCTTTGTGGAATATTTCTCTCAGCTTTGTCTCACATAGTTTGATGTACTCATGTTAGATGTTTACCCATTTATGATTGCTAACATATTCTTGGATAACAGGCCTTTTGATAATTATATAATACCCTATTTATTTCTCATTATTTTCCTGTTCTGGTCTCCTTTGCTTAAAATTACCATAGGTACTCCAGTTTTCTGTTGGTTAATACTAGTATGGTATAGCTTCTTATATCTCATTACTTTTAAACTATAATTGTTATATTAATGTGTGTTTCCTATAGAAATTATAGAGTTGTGTATATTCTTAAAAAACAGTGTTAATTAATAATCTCTGTA
>NW_007272661.1:0-414 GCF_000164805.1 Carlito syrichta | reverse complement strand
AAGATAGGATTGAATTTGTCCTGGTTAGGGAAGTCAGGAAAGGCTTCTTGGAGGAAGGAACTTTGGAGCTGAGGGCTGCAGAGAGAGCTGGTATATGATGGCAGGTAGAAGTAGAGCATACTCCAGGAATTGGCAGAGGCCAGGGCAGCTGGAACCCAGAGAAAGGTGAGAGGCCAGACCCTGTAGGATCTCTCACACCTTGGGAAGGACTTGGTTGGGTATTCATCTCCAGATCTATGGGAAGTCATCAGAGAGCTCACTGCTGGTGTTGATATGATTGAGTGTATAACTGACTGGACAGACAAAAATGGATGTGGAGAGTTCAGAGAGAGGAAGTGGTGGTTATCCAGGCCATTGGGGTGTTTGGTTAGGGGTTCCTGATAGTGATTGGAAGGAGTAAGCAGCATGGAGAAA
>NW_007272660.1:0-395 GCF_000164805.1 Carlito syrichta | reverse complement strand
TAATGACAAAAAACCTCAAATTGATTTAAAGCATTTCACAATGTATACTCTAAAAATCTATCCATATTATATATAAAGAGCACATTAACACTAACAACAAAAAATAGATAAATTGGGCATCATAAAATTTTTAAACTTTTGTGTATCAAAGGACACAATCAACAAAACAAAAACACAAAGTACAGAATGGGAGGAAAGTTTTACAAATCACACATCTGAAAAGGAGCTGACATCAAGAATATGTAAATATTACAACTCAATAAAGCAATTGGTAATCCTTCCTTATCAAGGACAGTCTTCAGTGGTCTATGGTGGTCAGAACATGGTGAATACTTGTGTAGCTTGGTACCACTGCCTTGATTCCTGTTAAAACATCAGCGGTTTCAATAAATCCC
>NW_007272659.1:0-703 GCF_000164805.1 Carlito syrichta | reverse complement strand
GCTTGATTTTAAAATGGCTTAGCAAAGAGCGGCAGATATGTATCTACATAGAGGACATTTTACTTCCTTTCTACCCATTTAACAGGGTATTTACTTCCTTTCCCAAATTTTTAAAGGGCCGCTGCCCATAATTGTTAAAAACAAAACAAAAATTAAAATTGTGCTTTCCGGTTATACGCTTTTTACTTTTATTTTTTTATTTTTTGAGTTGGAGTCTCACTCTGTTGCCCAGGCTGGAGTGCAGTGGCATACTCACAGCCATCCCAATGTTGACTTGCCAGGCTCAGGCTATCCTTCTTCTTCAGCCTTCCCAGTAGCCAGAACTACCGGCTTATGCTACCACACCCCGCTCGTTTCTTGATTTATTGTAGAGACAGGTCTCTCCAAGTTGTCCAATTGGGTCTCGAACCCACAGGCTCAGGGATTCCACTCACCCCAGCCTCCCAAAGTACTGGGCTTACAGGCTGAGCCTGGCCTGGTTATACAATTTAAACAAGAACAAAATAAACATATATTAAATTATAAGACTAAAAAAATTAACTCACAAAATGTTAAATGCATCTTCTTCACGACTGTCAAAGGAGAGAAGACTCTGCTGGGACTTAGTTGCACACAAAAATCAGTGTATTTGTTAGGATGTCTTTGCTTACAAGGATGAGAAATCTGATTCAAATGGGCTTGAACAATACTTATCACCTCACAC
>NW_007272658.1:0-653 GCF_000164805.1 Carlito syrichta | reverse complement strand
TAAGTAAAATATTAGCCTTTTATAAGGACTGTGTAAATTTAGGTCATCTAAGTATGAATAAACTGTATCTTTGGGCATTTTAAGTTTTATGGTTCTGCACTTAACTATAAAAGTATCCAGACCCAGGTCCTAGTCACTGACCACCCCTTATTAGTAAATCTATAGTTTTATCAGATTTATTAGAAATTTTCACTGACCATGGAAGACACATTTTATAAGATTATGTGCAGAATTGGATTCATCTTATCAGCAATTTACTCAATTATGGGAGTAAAAAAGGAAGCATGTGTATTTTCCTCCTAATTCTGGGATAGCTCCTGGTTCTTGAAATTCTAACATGGAAATACATGTATGCAAATTAATGGACATTCAACATGAAGCTTTGTAAGCATTATTAATCAAATTGAAAGGTGGCAGTACAACTATGTAAATACAGTAGAGAGGAAAATATATTTTGGATTCTGCATTTTATTTTAATTGCATACAGTAATTATAATTATATTTACTAGATTTGTTTCAATGAGTAGGTTGAGCTAACCATGCTAGCAAAAGTCATCTGCATATAAATAGTGGAGCATTTACAACCCTTTTCTTACTTAGGTCAGATATAACTGCCAGAAAGTTGCTTGCCTTGTTAATTTGTTCAGTTATTC
>NW_007272657.1:0-543 GCF_000164805.1 Carlito syrichta | reverse complement strand
TGAGTTTTTTAAAATATCACAGTTGTCTCTAAAATTCAAATATGTTCAGGAGGGATCATATTTAATTGTATATATTGTTTCCCCAGAGGCTCGCTAGTAGCTAAAAAAAGAAATACAAAGAAAACAAAACTGATGTGGAGTTTGCTGAACAGACACTACCTTGTGCATTTCAAAGTGGTATTCTTAAAGTCGTGAACAACTGACCTTTTGACCCCAAACTGTAAGGAAAGCATGCACTCTCCCTGCCACATGGAAATCTTGGAACTGATCCTGGTAATTTACACACATAATTTTGATAACTTTTGTAGATTAGGTGTATTGTATTAATTTAATGATTTTGCTTTTTATTGCACATTCTATTTGGGATCTCACCTCCCTGTCATTTACAATCCCATGCCAATGGGTTTTATCCTCCTAGTTTTATATTGGGTTCTAACTCTGAAGGCAAAAGGAAAACAGTAAAATGGTTTCTCAAAAAATTAAAAATAAAGCTATTATTTGACCCAGAAATCCTACTTTAGGGTATATATATATATATATATA
>NW_007272656.1:0-856 GCF_000164805.1 Carlito syrichta | reverse complement strand
AGCTTTTTGCTTCTAAGCAGAAATAGGAGAGGAAATGAATTGCTGATGGGGAATGGGGTCCCTGGGTCCATGTGAACAACTAAATTCACATCCCAAAATATTTTAGTACCTGTGTATGAAGGGGAGAGAATGCATTTCTAATAGGAGGAAAGATCCAGAGAGTGGGAAGTTTATAGTCATACAATTTTTTTTCTCATTGAGGGAAACTTTACCATTTTATATTGTTTGAAATTTTATGAAATTTACCTTTATTTACCTTTTATTTGTGGGTTTATAACTAATTAATGAAAGAACAATAACACTACTGAGGAGCAAATTACCAGATGCTGACTTTTTAAAATCAAGAAATGTACACATTAAGGATATTCCCTAGGACTATGCATGACTTATGCAAACTGCCCTCATGCACGTGTGAGGTTTTTAACCTAAGGAGATGTCTGTCTTGCTACACTTGGTCTTCTAGTTGTTTATAGAATCAGTTATTTTAGAATTGGTTTGCTAAGTTCCACCCAAAATATTCTTTGGGGATTTTGATTGGTATTGAATTGAAAGAATAATTTATTTTTATTGGAATTTTTTTGTGATATTGTCTTCCTATACGTGAGCATGGAACATTTTTACTTAGACTGCCATATAAATTTTAATAAAACAGTATTATTTTCTTCATAAGAATTTTGGATACAATTTGTTAACTTTCTTCCTGGATAATCTTATATTTTTGTTACTATTATAATGTGTCTTCTTGCAATTACATTTCTAAATGTTGCTGGTGTTTAGAAAGGCAATGAGTTATACAAAGTATACTCATTTTAGTTTGGGTGTGTATTTGAAAATCTTAATTTAAGTGTCTAGGTTT
>NW_007272655.1:0-807 GCF_000164805.1 Carlito syrichta | reverse complement strand
CATAAAAGCTAATGGATTTATTTCAAATGGGCTTCAGGGTCAACTAAACTTGAAGTTGACTCTTAGTCATCTGTTTGTGTGTCTGGAGTTGCACCTGCTTTGAATTAGGATAATTTAATAATATCCAATCAGACTGAGAGAGTACAAATGGTTTTGTTAATTAGATGAAAAAGTTGCATTTTATGACACTTATCATATTATCCGTGGGTGGATGACTGTGGCTGTACTCTGTGTTAAGGCCTTATCTATTATCTGTTCTGCCTTTCGAAAATCTATCTTATCTCAGTCTCCATCATGCTGGGTTGTTTTTGCCCAGTCTCTGTGGCCTTCTAGATTGGATGCTTGCCTGCCTTCTGGATCGCAACTCTTGGGAGTCTTTGCCTGATGTTTTGTGAACATACACATATGCAATTCCGGATATCATTGAGCTTCTGCTACCTGGGTTTAATTATATTAACTATAGGCTGTTTAGATATATTTTATTAAATTCAAATTTTTTGAATGTAGATACTTCTGTGAAATTAGAACAAAGACATGAAGCAGATTTGAAGCCCTGGATCTTTAAATTTTAAGACCTTGAAGGCTGGAACTGTGGTTCTATGGTGTGTGGTGTTTTTGTTCGTTTGTTTTCCCTTCACTATGTCCATGTTGCTTGACTTTGGGCATCACTGCCTTTTCTGTAAAATAAGAAGGCTGAGCTAGATCACCAGTGATTCTTGAATCTTAGCAGGCATCAGAATTCCCTGGAGGGTTTGCTCAATCACAGATTGCTCTCCCCTTTCCCAAGAGGCTGCTTCTGCAGGTCTG
>NW_007272654.1:0-452 GCF_000164805.1 Carlito syrichta | reverse complement strand
CAAATGAAAAGAGACACAAAGACAGAAAAGAGTAAAAGAAAAAAGCTAAAACGTACAGATAATCATACAAACACACAGTTCAACAGTTACCTCCATATTGATGTACTTTTCCCATACACAAATGGCAAGTGTACAGAATAGGGAAAAAAATCAGTAAAATAACAGAAACAAAGCAAGTTCAAAAACGTTATCAAAAGCAGAAAGAGAAAAAAATAAGACAAACAAAAATGAGCAAAACAAACAGACAAAAAATAAAAACAAGGAACCAATGTCGCTCTGTGGTCTTTTCTGTAAGCTCAGTGTCCTTTCAGCTCTGATATATAGGTCTCAGTGCAGGGTGATGTGCTCACAGCTTGGGCCAAATGGCCCAGGCCTACTGTGGGAGGAGAGTGGATCAGATCTGGACTCAACTGACTTGCTGCCTGTCAAGTCTACCACTCAGATCTGACCTC
>NW_007272653.1:0-547 GCF_000164805.1 Carlito syrichta | reverse complement strand
TGTCACCCAGACTGGAGTACAGTGGCCACTTCCCGGCCCACCGCAGCCTCGACCTGCTGGGCTCCCGGGTGATCCTTCCTCTTCAGCCTTCCAAATTAAGCATTCTCTCTCTCTGTTGCTAGACCACCCTTC
This sequence comes from Carlito syrichta, assembly GCF_000164805.1. Classification (NCBI taxonomy): domain Eukaryota; kingdom Metazoa; phylum Chordata; class Mammalia; order Primates; family Tarsiidae; genus Carlito; species Carlito syrichta. The sequence goes on along the minus strand of NW_007272653.1, from coordinate 415 downwards.
TTACCCTGTCTAAGCTCTGCAAGCTTAAGACACAAAAATGTATTTCAATGCAGAAAACAATCCTCAATAGAGTCTCAGTATTTCACTGCCTATTATTATCATCAATGGATCCATTTCTTATTATTTATAAAATATTGTTATGCAAATTAAGCTTAAGTATTTGTGCACTTTGCATTAGTTGGTATTCTTTGAACAGTGTTGCCTCCAAACTCCATCCAGTTAGGGAAAAGCACAGTGTTGCTTAGCAGTGAGAAAGGACAAAGTCTTTCGCAGGTGAGGCACATTGTGGTGGAGCACAGGACATCTCAGTGAATGATGATAAATAAAGGAATGCTTGATTGTGGCAGCACAATGAGAAAAGAACTGTTTCCTATGAGCTGGAACAGCAGCGACATGCTCTAATACACTCAGTGCT
>NW_007272652.1:0-601 GCF_000164805.1 Carlito syrichta | reverse complement strand
GGTTATTCCTAAAAGCTCTAAAAATCGGCATTCCATTGACCCCACAATCCCCTTACAGGGATTATACACTGAAGAACACAAATCACTCTATAAAATAGATACCTGGACACGTATGTTTAGCACAGCACTGTTCACAATAGCAAGATCATGGAACCAATATAATGTCCACCAAAAGAGGTCTGGATTAAAAAAATATGGTACATAAACACAATGGAATATTACACAGTCATAAAAAAGAACAAAATCATGAACTTCGCAGCAACCTGGATGGAATTAGAATTTATAATACTGAGTGATCTCGCACAGAAACAAAGATCTGAGTATCACATGTTCTCACTCATAATTGGCCCTTGAACCACTATCATAATACTGTAAGAAAAACATTGACAGTGGTGGGAAACTATAGGGGGCAGGGAGGGAAAGGGAGGTGGGATTAACAGTAATCAATATCTGCCTGGGGACAGAGTGGCACACCTCATCAACAAGGGTACCTGCACAATCCATATTTGTATACCTAACCCTTAACCGTACCCCACAATTTTAAAATAAAAAATGTTAAAAAATAAAATAAAATATTAATTCAACTGGTACCATAAAAAAA
>NW_007272651.1:0-369 GCF_000164805.1 Carlito syrichta | reverse complement strand
TCGTCTGTCAGTCTGGTGAAATCATGTTTCTGTGAATGTTATTAAAGCTTGTGGATGTGCAACAATGTCAGCACATTGAGAAGTTGGTATTTATTTTAGTCTTCACAGTCTGAATTTGTTTATGCTTGTCTTCTTCAGAGAGCCTTCCCGGGATTTGTAGCAGACTGACTGTTAATTTTTTTAGCCTGTAACTGTTGCAGCTATCTTAGCACTAGAGAATGATCTAATGCTATGAGTGTCTTGAGGGCTCCAAGGTTGTTGTGACATTCCAGCCCAAATGAATATGTTATGGTTAAGTGATTTTCTCTAGTAGTCTGTTTTACTTATTGTTTTTTGTTTTGAATGTATTTACTCTAGACCCATGGAGAC
>NW_007272650.1:0-637 GCF_000164805.1 Carlito syrichta | reverse complement strand
GACAGACCAGCCAGCCGAGCTTGCCCTCAGAGGCCCGTTTCTGGAAGGCACCAGAATGCAAGAGCGAGGTTTCCGGAGCCAGTCTGGTGTTTCCAGCTTGGCCTGCATTCTGGAAAATTCTGCGTCCTCTTCTGTCAAGGAGGAATGAACCACATGCTCATCCTGGGTCCTGATGAGAGGGGAAAGCTGATGAGGGTGGATGCCACCATCCCACGGACACCCCACGGATGGAGGGAGGAGACACCATACCCTTCCCTTGTCCAACAGAGCAAAACTGCACCCCTACACCCAGTCCTCAAGGCCAGGAGACCAAGTCTCTCAGAAGAAGAAATAATGAACATTCAGGAACACGGGCACCAGCCTCCACGGCAGTGCTGCTCACAACAGCTCAAAGCGGGAGACATGTCCTGCCAAAGGTGAACAGGTGGATAAAACATGGTCTGACCCATGATAGAAAATGCTTCTGCCATAAACCGACATGCTGCCATGTGGACTTGCACTGCAATGTGGACCCACGGGCTGCAATGTGGACTTCCTTTGTAGAATAATAAAACAAATAAAGGACTTGTCCCTTGTTTCTGGCACAGAGTTCCTAACACCCTTGGAGTTTTCTAATATAGGAGTGAGCCCCTACTGA
>NW_007272649.1:0-793 GCF_000164805.1 Carlito syrichta | reverse complement strand
GACTAGCAACGTGTGTCTGTATAATAGCTTGCAAGAAATATATCTATATTATGATATATAAGGAAATATAATTTATTAATAGCTCATTATTGATCAACAATATGGAATATAAAAATTCATGGATTTTTAAAATCTTTTGTTTCAGGTAGTATAGCAGAATGCAATATAAAACCTAAAACTTTGGAATCAGAAAAATTTAGGCTTAAATTTTACTTTCACTCACAATTTAATGAAAGAGTAACCTCTGAAGAGAGGAAACTATAAACTGGAACTGGAACAGGAACTATCTGTTAGATCTGGTATAGAGTGTGCATTTAGGTAAAATGAATTAAAGAACTATCCTGACTTACCTCGGAATCTTCTGGTGGCAATATATTATAGCTTTTGGAAGGTCTTAGGAAAATGTACTAACATCCTCATCCCAGGAAGGCACAAAACTTAGAAGAAATAGCAGGAGGATCTTTTTTGAAGTCTGTTAAACTCTTCCCTTGACAGAGAGGAATGTTTTTTAAGTGACCCTCCACTTATTGTCCTCTATAAGGAGTGCATGGTTTTTATTTTCTTCTCTTTATTTCCCCTGAGGATCAAGAACAGAGTGCTTCAACCCAAAGGAAGAGGAAGCTACAACTTCGATTCACCTCCTTCTCAAGTGTTGGGGTTACTACCTGGCTGTTGAATGCTAGTGTAGATGTGTTTCTCTATTTCTTTATACTCTATTTTTTGGAAGTCCAGGGGGGTGAAAACAAGTCATTTATACTAGAAAATGGGAGAAGAATATGATCCATCTTCTCTG
>NW_007272648.1:0-716 GCF_000164805.1 Carlito syrichta | reverse complement strand
CCACGCCCGGCTGATTTTTTGATTTATTGTAGAGATGAGGTCTCGCTGCCCAGGCAGGTCTCGAACCGGGCAATCCACTCACCTCAGCCTCCCAAAGGCGCGTAATTACAGACTGAGCCACTGAGCCCGACTACACTAATACTTTTTAAAAAATGAACTACCTGTTTTGGATTTAAATCTATACTTTTTTCAAAAATATGAAATTATTATGAAGCATTATGTTTCTTCTGAAAGGGAAATGGGGTTTTAATATCTGGATTATATTTATAAATTAAGAAGCAGCAGCAGGCTTTGAATTATTCTCGAACTCAGCAGGTTAGCAGGGACTGATAGCAGATTTAGGACATTACCTGTAATATAGAGAGCAGATTAAGCTACTTTCTGCAGCAATACCTGGCTTCACCTCCTGTGTGCAAATGGGTTTGTTGTTGAAGCAAGGCCAACGGAAATCGTAAAGTTAGCAGTGTTCACCTTTTGATTACTGCAGTTTCTTCCACTTCTGACCACCTGCCACAGGGCCCAGCAACGTGAGAGGCCCTGGGACTCAATGGTGAAGGCATGGTTCTGCCCTCAAGACTTCTGAACAACTCCCAACCGGTGCTGTAAAAAAGATATGTATACAACCATCGATGTGGTGAATATGATACCACCATATACAGAGAAGCACAGAGTTGGAAATGTTTCACTGAGGAAGGCCTTGTAGAGCCTTGGAGAGG
>NW_007272647.1:0-651 GCF_000164805.1 Carlito syrichta | reverse complement strand
AACAACCCCATTATAAAATGGGTAAAACATATGAACAGACATTTCTCAAAGGAAGACATATGAGCAGTCAACACACACATGAAGAAATGTTCAAGTTCACTAATCATCAGGGAGATGCAAATCAAAACCACACTGAGATATTACCTAACTCCAGTCAGAATGGCAATTATCAATAACAAAAAATAACAGTTGCTGGAGAGGGTGTGGTGAAAAGGGAACACTTCTACACTGTTGGTAGGAGTGTACACTAGTGCAACTTGTATGGAAAGCAGTGTGGTGATTCCTAAAATCTCTAAATATCAACCTCCCATATGACCCCACAATCCCCCTACTGGGAATATACCCTGAAGAACTCAAATCACTCTATCAAAAAGATACCTGCACACAAATGTTTATCGCAGCATTATTCACAATAGCAAGAACCTGGAACCAACCATGCTGTCCATCAAAAGAGGACTGAATTTAAAAAATGTGGTACATATACACTATGGAATACTATGCAGCCATAAAAAATAAAATCATGAATTTCACAGCAACCTGGATGGAACTAGAGTCAATAATACTGAATCTCTCACAGAAACAAAGATCTGAGTATCACATGTTCTCACTCATGTAGTGGACCTTGAACATCCACCGTAATACTATATAAAA
>NW_007272646.1:0-447 GCF_000164805.1 Carlito syrichta | reverse complement strand
TACTCATCAGGGAGATGCAAATCAAAACCACACTGAGATACCACCTAACTCCAGTCAGAATGGCAATTATCAACAACTCAAAAAATAACAGCTGCTGGAGAGGGTGTGGTGAAAAGGGAACACTTCTACACTGTTGGTGGGAGTGTAAACTAGTGCAACCTCTGTGGAAAGCAGTGTGGCGATTCCTAAAAGCTCTAAAAATTGACCTTCCATATGACCCTGTAATCCCCCTATTGGGAATATACCCTGAAGAACACAAATCACTCTATAAAAAAGATACCTGCACACGTATGTTTATCGCAGCATTGTTCACAATAGCAAGAACCTGGAAACAACCATGCTGCCCATCAAAAGAGGACTGGATTAAAAAAATGTGGTACATATACACGATGGAATACTACGCAGCCATAAAAAAGAACAAAATCATGAATTTCGCTGCAACCTGGG
>NW_007272645.1:0-794 GCF_000164805.1 Carlito syrichta | reverse complement strand
TGAGCCCACGGGTTCGAGACCTGCCTGGGCAAATTGGCAAGACGTCATCTCTACAATAAATCAAAAAGTTAGCCAGGCATGGTAGCGCACACCTGTAGTTCCAGCTACTTGGAAGGCTGAGGTGGAAGGATCACTGGAACCCAGCAGGTTGAGGCTGCAGTGACCAAAAGAGGCCACTGCACTCCAGTCTGGAAGACAGAGTGAGACTCCAACTAAAATAATAATAATAATAATAATATCTTAAAATTTCCCTTGTGTTTTCTTTTTTGACTCCTGTGTAATTTTTACATGTGTTCTTTAGGCTCCAATATATTATGATTTTTCTAAAGATATCTGTTATTGATTTCTAGTATAATTTTATTTTTGTCTACAAGGAGATATTGTGTGATGCCTTCTCTTTTAAAATTATTAAGGCGTGTTTTATGTCCCAGATTGTGTTTTATTTAGAGACTGTTCCATAAGAAACAGAAAAATGCATATTCTGCTTTTGTTTGGTAAAGTAGTATTTAAATGTCAATTAAATCCAACTAACTGATGGTTCTGAGTTCTACAGTGTACTTGATTTTTATTGCCTCGATATGTCCATTTCTGATTGAAGCAGGTTACAATCTCCAACTATGATATTGGATTTGTGAATTTCTCCTTAAAATTCAATCAGTTTTAATCTTATGTATTTTGATGCTTTGTTGTTTGGCACATACACGTTGAGGAGTATGTCTTCTTACAGTAGTAACCTTTTTATCATTATGTAATACTCGTCTTCATTTCTGATAACATTCATTCTCTGAAGTCTG
>NW_007272644.1:0-529 GCF_000164805.1 Carlito syrichta | reverse complement strand
TTCCGCGGAACTTGCTCCATGACACCAGGGTGACTGACTGTCAGTCTGGAATGGCTCCAGGTCCCTCCTTTCCTGGGCACTGCTCTCAAGAGCAGCCTTCACTGGATCAGGCGTCGCTCCTAGACCTCACACCTTCTTCTGTGTAATGGTGTGAAAGAGCTCCATGGAGCTCATGCTGGCACAAGAGCCAAAGATACAACATATTCAAGTCCAAGTGTCTGTATTATTATTCTATGCTATTCTGCCATAGAAGTTCAGTCGACATTTGAACTCCCATGTATGCTAATTATTCAGGACACAGGCTCGAATCTCTTGACAGTGGGCCCTTCGACCCATTGTGGTTGAGGAAATAGGGAGGAGCAGCACGAAAGGAAAATGGGAAAGCTTGATAGGATTGGCCTTCTTTGAAATTATGGGAAGTAATGTGGAAGTTATATTTGAAAGCATTAGAACACTTCACTGAGAATAAAAGCCTTCTTTAGTTCTTTTCAGTAAACCGATTTGGATTTTCCCCCTGATTTCCACCCAG
>NW_007272643.1:0-760 GCF_000164805.1 Carlito syrichta | reverse complement strand
CAAAAAAGATAAGGAGCAATCAGGTGAGCAAAGGTGATGAGAGGACATCATTGGCAAAGAAGAGCCTCATCACATGCTGGAGGGTGGGAATGTCAGGCTTAGAAGGGAATTAGAAAAAATGTAAGAATTACAACTGAAATTAATATAACTGAACCATAATATGCATTTTACATTTTATGTGTAATGCATATTAAAGCTCTATTATTTCATGCAGCACTTTGTCTCCAAAATCTTTCAAAGTACCACCAAAAGACTCCTATGACATATGTCTGGGAAGTACATCCACATGCAGCTTCATGAACCCATTTCAGAACAAAACTGAGTAAGAATCTTAGAATGAGGCTAAAGTATCTACACTCAGGTCATCCTCTTACATACCAAAATCTGAGACTCAATCAATGGGAAACCATTACAAAGTTTTAAACAGAGGAAAGAGAGATTTTCAATTTCTATTTAACACTTTAGAAGAATGATTAACAGGGGGAATAAACTGAAGAATGCTATAACAGGAAGCTAAGTAAAAGGTGACCACCTTTACTAGAGCAATAGTAAAAAATATAAACATAAAAAATAAGGAACAAAGGAACACATAAAATATTACATTATTTTTAAAAATATTTCAAGTAGTTCTACGTTGTATAAAAATAGAATACATTACAAACTATTTTAACCAAAAATCATTTAATGTGCTTAAATTTATTTCCATGTGCATTTTTTCCTGAAGAGGTTCAAAATATTCTACTATGAAATCTCTAAATTA
>NW_007272642.1:0-665 GCF_000164805.1 Carlito syrichta | reverse complement strand
TAGCTTACTTCAAATATGATTGCATCCAAGGACAATTAAAAATATTTAAGTATACTGTAATGTTAATAAAGCAGATAACAAATAACATGTAAGCATGATCCGAACTTGACTTGGTGCATTTTCACACATGTATATGTAAATGCATTTTATGCCTGTACACATATCTATGGTCTAAGCCAAATAGGATCACAGCAAACATGCTGTTCTATGAATACCCATGTAGGGGATGAGAAAAATGCAACAAATGTTCACAGCAATAAACTCTGGGGTTTGAAGCTAGCCATGGCATGCTTTCTCTTTTCCTGTATTTTTCAAATTTTACACAATGAACAAGTATTGCTTCCATAATAAGTTTGTGTAATTCCTCTCTACTCTAGCCAGACTGAACTTCTGTCACTTAGCGATGGTGTTCTCATCTCTCACAGCCAAGTTTTTGCAGATGCTGGTGGTCCCCCAGCCACTCACACCACAAGCCTTGCTCTCTGCCTGACTGATGTGTGTACGCCTTCAGAGTCACCTCCATTGGGAGGCCTTCCTTGATAGCACTTTCCCAGCTCTGCACCATGGATAAGGGAGGGTTTCTCCCTGCACTCCCAGAGCACCGAACTCGGAATAAGCCATCATGGTTGCCCAAGTATCTGCCTTTCCCAAGAGAACAAGCTCTG
>NW_007272641.1:0-531 GCF_000164805.1 Carlito syrichta | reverse complement strand
TTCATTTTCAGTTCTACTATTTCTGAATTCAACAAATTCAAACCCCTCATCAATCCTAGCAGATTTTTGACTTCCTGTAATGTTACTGTTTAAAATATTGCAACATAGGTAAAAACTGATAAACACTCAATAGATGTCAAACCCAAACAGTAAGAAATATCCACTTAAACATGACAAAATAGAAATACGGGATTGCTGGAAAATGGTCAAAGTTCATATGAAACTCCAATGCTAAGAGAAGGGAGACTAGAATCTGAGGAGAGATGTTTTGTCATGGGATTCCACTGGAGATACCAGGTTTCACCATGGATCCTATTCAAAGAGTTCATCAACTATGGCAAAGAGTTTCAGGCAGGAATAAGGGACTGGGATTGCTTTGGTTTTCAGTCTCTTCGTGTACGTCACTACTGTCCACATGCTTTTTGCATAATGAAGTCTGGAATAAGTCCCTGCACATACCCACCAGCAGGCATGAGAACAGAAAGAAGGTAGGTTGGGAAAGGAGTTATAAAAGATGAGGGTAGAGAAAAG
>NW_007272640.1:0-459 GCF_000164805.1 Carlito syrichta | reverse complement strand
TGGTTGATTATTATGCATATTAAAATTTGAGAAATTTGTCCAAGGAGATACTATAATTTAATGCTAAATGACATACAAGAGAACCACAGTAGCTTTATTTGCAAGCATAGTCTCATATTACAGTCTTTTTTTGTTGAGAAATAAAAAGAAAAAAATTGTATAAATTTTTTATTTTGTTGATTGGCAATTACAGCATTTTAGTAATTAATTTGCACAATGCTGACATTATTGGTATTTCTAAAAGCATGCTTAGGATTCATAAATTTTTCTTTTTTGCTGGAGTATCACCCTGTTGCCCAGGTTGGAGTGCAATGGCATACTCAGGGCCACTGTAGTCTCAATCTGATGGGCTCTGGGGATCCTTCCACCTCAGCCTTCCAAGTAGCTGGAATCACGGGTGCACATCACCATACCCAGCTGTTTTTTAAAATTTACTGTAGAGATGAGGTCTCGCCACGT
>NW_007272639.1:0-696 GCF_000164805.1 Carlito syrichta | reverse complement strand
GAGTTATAGATGATGGCCATCCAGACTCGAGTTAGGTAGTATCTTAGTGTGGTTTAATTTGTGGTTACTTGGTGAGTAGTGAAGCTAGCATTGTTTGTATGTATCTGTTGGCTGCTCGTATGTCTTCTTTTGAGAAGTATCTATTCATAATTTTCTGCCCACTTGGTAATGGGGCTTCTTTTTTCTTTTGTGCATGTTTGACTTCCTTATAGATTCTAGATGTTAGGTCTTTGTCAGATATTCAGTTGGCAAGTATTTTTTTCCCAGTCTGTGGGCTGTCTCCTGCTCTCTTGATGATTTCTTTGGCTTCGCAGAAGCTTGTCAGTTTGATGAGGTCCCACTTGTCTATCTTTTCTCTTATGATATGGGTACTTGGGGTTTGATCACAAATTGATTGCCATTGCTAACTTCCGTAAGTGTGTCTCCCTGCATTTTCTAAGATTCTTATAGTTTGAGATTTTACAATTAGGTCTTTGATTCATACAGAGTTGATTTTTGTATCTGGTGATAGCTAGAGGACTTGTTTAAATCTTCTGCAAGTGGTCATCAAGTTTTCCCAGCACCATTTACTGAATAAGTTCTCTTCTCCCCAGTAGTTGATGGTGGAGGCTTTGTTGAAGATGGGTTTGTTGAGAAATTGAGGTTTTGCTTCCCAAATCTCGATCCTGCTCCATTGGTATATATGCCTGTTCTTGT
>NW_007272638.1:0-425 GCF_000164805.1 Carlito syrichta | reverse complement strand
TAATTCTTTGCTAGGAAACTAAAGAATTTTTAAAAAGAGAAGTCCTTTCAGGTGACGTTTGAAGAATGGGTAGGATTTCAACATCCACATGTGCATAAATGGAGAAAAACATTTCCAACCACAAATGCAGTAAAGTTCATCTAAACAAATGACGACTTGGAAAATATTAGATAGATGACATATACCAAGCACTGAGAGCCTTCAGTTGAATTTATATCAGATCACACTGCATTTCAAAAATTCTTTCTTTAGATGGGGAGAGGGGAATAATAATGCAGAACACAGGCTCCAGTCAGAAGTGCCCGTATAAGCTCTTTTTTCTGTCCCCACTTCAAGTACACAACAATAGGGCATGCTCTAGAGTTCAATTTGCCTGTAACGTACCTTCTCTGCATTCCTTGCTTGCTTCGTTTCCATTCCCCACA
>NW_007272637.1:0-732 GCF_000164805.1 Carlito syrichta | reverse complement strand
GATATATTCACAGTAGGAGGAGGGCAGGGTCGATTTTTAGATCGTCTAGGAATCACCAAATGTTTATCCACAGAGCTAGTACTGATTTACACTCCCGCGAGCAGTGTAGAAGTGTTCCCTGTTTGTCATTTCCTCGTCAGCATCTGTTGTTTGTGGAGTTATGGATGATAGCCATCCCGACCGAACTTAGGTGGCCTCTCAATGTAGTTTTCATTTGCATTTTTGGATGACTAATGAGGCTGAGCTTTTTGACATGTCTTTGGTGGCCGCGTGTGTGTCTGTTGTTGAGAAGGGTCTGTACATATCGTTTGCTCACTTTGAAATGAGGCTGTTTGTTTTTTCCTAGTCGGCACGTGGGAGTTCCTAGCAGATCCTAGATGATCATCCTTTATATGATGTACATTTGCAAATATCTTTTTTCCAGTCGGCGGCTTGTTTTTCTCTTGTTGGAGTCAGGGCCTCACTCTGATGACCAGAGTGGAGTAGAGTGGTACAATCATACCTGACCACAGGGTGGACCTCCTGGGCTCAGGCAATCCTCCCAGACAGCTACAAATACAAGCCTGTATCTCCATGCCCAGCTCACCGATGACATTTTGGAGATAGAGATGAGGCTGCGTGATGTTAGACAGTCGCGTCTCCAAGTCCTGGGCTCCAGCAATCTTCCGTCCTCAGTCTGCCAAAGTGCTGGACGAGACGGGGGAGATTCCAGACCTGGCCTACCCTTAGCAG
>NW_007272636.1:0-750 GCF_000164805.1 Carlito syrichta | reverse complement strand
CATTAATCAAATTAGCAAAGGGGAGAAATCAGCAGTCACTGGGCATCCCTAGGCAAAGAAGGCATGGAGAGGGTGCACATAAGAACACAAAGGGTGCCTGATTCCATACCAGGGGGAGTGAGGGCCAGTTGGAGACTCAAACTTCACTTGCATTCAACCTACTTGTGTAGTCAATACTTACTTGTATTCCACAACATACGAAAAGGCACACACAATATCAAAGAAGAAAAAAAGCAGAATGTGTCCCAATACCTGATTTTAGGAGTTATTTTTAGTCAGAAAAATGTACTGGTGAAATAATGCATTAATCAACAAAACAGAATAGAGAGTTTAGAAACTGGTTTGTAAACAAATGATGCTGGAAAAATTGGACCTCCACATGTAAAAAGTGAACTTAGACACAGATTTTGACGTTCTACAAAAATTAGCTGATCATGAAATTTTAAAATTAAATAAATAATGTAGCATGATACGACCTCTTGAACATGGAAAAATCTACATGACCTGGGATTTGGAAATGAATTTTTAAATAAAACACCACTAGTATTATTCATGAATACAAAATTGGCATGCTGAATGTTATTAAAACTACTTTGTGAAAGAAAATAAGAAATTAAAAAGACAGAAAACATTTGCAAAATGTATATGTGCTAAGGAACTTATATTCAAAATATGTTATGAGAGGATCCTCCACAAAAAAATGGAATTATTTTTGAAGGGGTGATCCGATGTAATACACTCGAATTTATG
>NW_007272635.1:0-749 GCF_000164805.1 Carlito syrichta | reverse complement strand
TAAGGGAACAATGGTTTAAATATCCATACACTTTCTGCACATTGAATTCTATTCATTCCTTTTACATCTAATTTAGCTGTTTTCAAACTACACTGTGCATAAGAATTACCGTACAGAATTTTACACATAAAATAAATACACTACATTTCCATTGTTAAGATGACAAATATTCTGACTTTATAATTCAACTGTATAACAGAATGCCCCATGGTAGTTTGATTCTGGGAATGGCCCTTCTCAGGAAAAGTATGCTAGAGTCTGCAAATGAGGGTAGCCTGCTTTACACAGGTCTTTCTCACAAAATTGCCAGCTTTCAGAGGAGAAGAGAGTGCAGGGCTGCATGTCTTAATCCAGCCAAATATGCAGATGTTCCCATCACTCATCTGCCAGCAAACTCAATCACATCACTCCATCTCCCTTCCAAAACCCTTATTTCTTGTTCAGTGTGTGCACAAAAGGAATTACAAACACTCGCTTAGCAAATTGATTACGGATCAAGTAGACTCAAAGAGGACCAAATGGAGATAGTACAAGTGCAACCATATACATTTATAAAGGTTTTAGGTACAGCATCATTAAATATGCAGACTTTGGTCTCTTGATGCACCCTTCACTTTAATTTGGAGACTGCTGGTCTGGAGATTGGGTGATAAGAGCACATGTACAAAGTCAGAGAGAGGATTTGCAGTCCTCTTAGAACCACTGAGGACATGGGTTATAGCAAGAACAGAGAGGATGGAGAGAAAGGT
>NW_007272634.1:0-575 GCF_000164805.1 Carlito syrichta | reverse complement strand
AATTAAAAAGAGAGAGAGAAAAAAAGCCTAGGACTTGATGACATCACAACTGAATTTTTCCAAGCAATTAAAGAACTAATATCAGTTTAATTCAAATTGTTCACAAAAATGGCAGAGGAGGGAACAATTTCCAACAGACTATATGAGGCCAGAATTACTCTGATAGCAAAAAAGACAGACACACACACACACACACACACACACACACACACACAATCAAACAAAACCACAGACCAATATCACTGATGAACACAGGCATTACAAGACTTAGCAAAAAACCAGCAAGTTAAATTCAACAATACATTTTCGCATATTGCTAAAATTAGCAATTGAATTGCAATTTGCCTTTTCTATATTCACTAATAAAGGGGTATGAGTTTCTTAATTTTATTCTCTACTTTTACAATAATATAGCCTTAATATTTTAATAGAGAAAGCATATTAAATAATAAGAAAATCATCCTTTTTGTGGTTAATATTTGGCTAAAGAAACAAAATTTCTCACATTTAGATAATGGTAATTATTAACTTAATTATCAGGATATTTTTTAACTTCATTTTTGCATAGTTGTATG
>NW_007272633.1:0-342 GCF_000164805.1 Carlito syrichta | reverse complement strand
AGGCTTGAAGCAGTGAGTAAGCAAACTCAATAGTCAACAATAGAATGTTTAAATGTCTCCCATATGATAGAATACCTTCTGGCCATCAAGCAGTATTTTTAAACATACTTAAGGATATGAAAGAACTTTTATGATATATGCCAAATTTTAAAAGAGCAGGAAACAAAATACAAAGTGCAACCCCAGTATTGTAAGAATAAATGATATAAATAAACACAAGTATTTAGAGAAAATATGTGAAGAAACAGCCACTGCTTAGTTTGTCTTACAGTTTAGGGTAAGCACTTCTGTTTTTCCAGTTTTGCTCATCTTATTCAATTTTATATCGTAATTAATTTCCAT
>NW_007272632.1:0-374 GCF_000164805.1 Carlito syrichta | reverse complement strand
CACTGAATCATACACGATTCTCAGCAATGAAGAGCCTAGCCCCTCAAGTAAAGAGAAAAATTAAATCAAGTTATTAAATACAATTTTTGTTTATCTCTGATTTTAAGATAATTTTTTTTGGTCGAACCACCATGTCCGTCATTGATTTTAAGATAATTTTTAGAGAAAATTTTCCAGTTAGATAATTCTGATACCTTTTTATACGTATGTTATCTCATTTCATTTGCACTTTAGGAAAATATCAAGAATGGCCCTGCACTTCGCTAGTCTCCTGTTGAATATGTTTATGGTTCCTCTGTCTTTGATCCCGCATGTTTTATGGGTGGTGTGTGGATATATATATATATATATATGCTTCTTTTTAATTTCAAGTT
>NW_007272631.1:0-788 GCF_000164805.1 Carlito syrichta | reverse complement strand
TCTTTTTTGGTGTGGATTCTTGTTGCTATCTGTAGGCATGTCCTCGGCTCAATGTTGGTGTGCACTTCGCTGCCCTGTGTGTGCAATTCATAGAGCATGTTTATCGGCTTTGTGTGTGTGTGTGTGTGTGTGTGTGTGTGTGTGTGTGTGTGTGTGTGTGTCTTCTCGAGGAAATTACGGCAGTGTCACTTGATTGCAGCGGGATCATTGAAAGAGAGTATAGCTAGCTAGTACTTTTGGCTTCCTGGGCAGTTTTACTTGACTACTTTACTTTTCTTTCTTTCTTTTTTTTTATTTTTAAGTTGGAGTCTCGCTCTCACCCAGACTGGAGAGCACCGGTCGCTCCCGGCCAATGCAGTCTCCACCTGCTGGGCACTGGCAATCCTTCCGCCTCAGCCTTCCAAGTAGCTGGAACTTGGGACGCACGCTACCCCACCCAACTCATTTACTTAAATTTGATTGTAGAGATGTGGTCTCACCAAAGTTGCCCAGGCGGATCTCAAACCCGCGGGCTCAGGCAGTCAGCTCACCTCAGCCTCCCTAAGTGCTGGGATTACAGGCTGAGGCACCGAGCATGGGTACTTTTACTTTTCTTAAACCTTTGGAGCTTCCGATTTAATCATGAAATAATGTTTCCTGAGTAATGCCGGTGGCAGAAGGTTGTAAACGGCTTTCGTTTGATGCAGGCTTATGTGTGAATAATTCTTTTGTTTTCCATTTCCTTCCTTTAAAGGACAGCTGTAAATGGATTTTTTTTCAAGGATATATCTATATAGTGTGCCCCAGGG
>NW_007272630.1:0-863 GCF_000164805.1 Carlito syrichta | reverse complement strand
TGCTTCCTTGGTGTGGGAGGAAGAATAGAGTTTTGTTCCCATGGGAAAATGTGATCAATCCTGTGCAAACCTGGCTTTGCTCAGTCAATGACACAGCAGCAACGAGTGAGTTCTGCAGGACAGAAACACATCGCACATCTGTTGGGTACTGTTTCCCCTGCGCTCTCCTCACTGTCCATCTTTATCCCCTCGTGCATGAGGAAGTTTTGAGAAACCATGAATCTTCTCGTTTGGTGTCAGCTTTCATCCTAATCGGTATTAAGTCTAACTTCATTGGGGTTTTTTGGTTCTGATTTTTCTATTTTTCTTCCTGTCTTTTCTTTAAAGAGCGATGTTCCTCTGAGCTTGTGTCAGGTACTGACAGCTCTGTGAGTCTCCCGACTTTCTTCTGAGGCCAGTATCGTATCATCTCTATTTCTCGGATGAGGACACGGGGCCCCTGTATTCTTCCAGGTCCACAGCAGGAAGAAGTGGAAGCAGGGCTCATACCTATTCCAGCTGGACTCTAGAGTTGTGCTTTGAGCAGCCACTCTCAGTTGCCTCCCCAACTCTTGACTGTCTAATTTCAGAAAGAATCACATAGATGTGATTGTCGTGTGCTGTTCTGTGAAGCTCTTAAAATGTCACAAAATACAACACTCTGTCCCCTCGCCAAGGGTCAGTGGACTTCTGAAAACTGATATAAATGACTGGACATGGGACTTCGTGGAACTCTTTGAAAACATAAAGCGTTTCTGGGTTTGAAGAGTTTGCATTATTTTCTAAATTTCCACTTTGATTTCTGAAAAATGGAGTCACTTTCCTCACAAGTGGATCCCATATGTATGTTAGATGCCAGAATCTCCGTGGGACCACTAAAAATG
>NW_007272629.1:0-520 GCF_000164805.1 Carlito syrichta | reverse complement strand
TCTATCCCAAGAATTTAACAAGGAGCTCTCGCTTAAGTAACTGTTACAACAGACTTGACCTACTGTAGTTATGATTAAGAAATTATTACATTGGCTGAACACTGAGAGGTTTCACAACATCTGTTTAGAGTTTTGTAATGGTTTCCATAATGGGGAATTTCAAAATGTACAACTTTCTGTTGTTGAAACATCAAGCACGGCCACCACAGTGGGCTTCCCAGAGAAGACTTGACAATTTCCTTTCTCTCCCCTTTCTTCTTCCCTCCTTCCTCTCTGGGGCAAACTGAAAATGGGGAGAGCCGGGCTCGGTGGCTCAGCCTGTAATCCTGTGCCTTTGGGAGGCTGAGGTGAGTGGATTGCCTGAGCCCATGGGTTCGAGACCCGCCTGGGGCAGTGAGACCTCATCTCTACAATAAATCAAAAAATTAGCCGGGCGTGGTAGCGCATGCCTGTAATTCCGGCTACTCGGAAGACTGAGGAGGAAGGATCGCAGGAGCCCAGCAGGTCGAGGCTGCGGTGG
>NW_007272628.1:0-631 GCF_000164805.1 Carlito syrichta | reverse complement strand
ATATGGGCAGAGTCTCTGGTGGAAGATGACAGGAGCTTTTCGTGGGGACAGCATGATGGTGTCCGTTCAAGTGGCTGTTTCGAGCTGGTGAAGTCCTGTTCTTTTTATGGTCACAAAGCCTTCTGATGAGGTCTGACAGCGGAAGGGCATATGCCTGGTTCTGTTCTCACCCGGTTGCCTGTGGTGTCTATCGGGTGAGGCAAACAACCGGTCCCTGTTGGCATGAGGTCTTTTAGGAAATAAGATAAAGTCTTTTTCTGAGATGGAGTTACTTGTGTAAAGGGTGCCCCGTACACTCTCTGATATAAAGATCTTTTTCTACATTAAGTTTGAGCTGTAAAAATAAAATGCTATGTTCATTAAAAATTATTGAAATTTAAAATGTAGACACTTTTATTTTCTGTCGATCTTCCTATATCTGTCATAATAACTGAAAAGAAAAATATGTGTTTTCTAGGAACTTCCAGTGTCTTCTTGTTTGATTTTGCTCGGCTTGACTTCCACCTCTCCCTGCTCTGACATCCAAGCCTGGGCTCTTTTGTTTCTGCCTTGGAAGGGGAGGCCTTATCTCCCTGAGGAACCAGGGGGACATGGGTCAACACTTTAAAGTGGTTTCTTCTGGGCTATAGTT
>NW_007272627.1:0-764 GCF_000164805.1 Carlito syrichta | reverse complement strand
TTCTTGTTCAGGGTCCATTTATGAGTGAGGACATGTAGTACTCAGATCTTTTTTTCTGTGATAAAATAAGAATTATTATAGACTAAATTCATGCAAGTTGCTGCAATGTTATAATTTTGCTTTTCTTTATGGCTGTGTAATATTTCATCATGTATATGTACCACATTCTCTTTATCCAGCCCACTTTTGAAAGACAGCATGATTAGTTCCAAGTTTTTGCTATTGTGAACAATGTTGCAATAAACATGTATGTGCAGGTATCTATTTTGTAGAGTTATTTGAGTCCTTCTGAAGATATTCCCAGAAGGGGACTTGTTGGGTCATATGGAAGGTTGATTTTTAGATCTTTTAGAAATCACCACACAGTTTTCCACAAAGGTTGTACTAGTTTACACTCTCACCAACAGTGTAGAAGTGTTTTGTTGTTTTTGTTTTTTGTGTTATTGATAATGGCCATCCTGAATAATATCAACTTGAATTTCTTTGATGATTAGTGAGGCTGAACGTTTTTTCATGTATCTGTTGGCTGCTCTTATGTTTTCTTCTGATAAGTGTCTATTAATATCTTTTGCCCACTTTTTACTAGTTTTTTTATGGCATGTTTGAGTTCCTTTTAGGTCTTGGTCAGATTTACAGTTAGCAAATATGTTTTCACTATTCTGTGGTCTATCTCTCCACTCTCTTGATGGTTTTATTTGCTTTGCAGAAACTTTTCAGTTTGATGAGGTCCCACTAGTTATCTTTTATGACATTCACTTTTGGAG
>NW_007272626.1:0-572 GCF_000164805.1 Carlito syrichta | reverse complement strand
GAAGCTGGAAAAGCAAGACCACAAAAACCCTAATTTCAGCAGAAGAATCCAGATCACCAAAATAAAAGCCCAAATCCAGGACATAGAAGACAAAAAGGTAATACAAAAAATCAATAAAACAAAAATCTGGTTCTTCGAAAGGGTAAACAAGATTGATGGTCCCCTAGCTAGACTGACCAAGAAAAAACGAGAAAAAAACCAAATAAGCATAATCAGAAACACAAAAGATGAAGTCACATCTGACCCTGAAGAAATACAAAAGATCATTAGAGACTACTACGTACACTTGTATGGAAACAAACTTGAAAACCAGAAGGAAATGGAAGACTTTCTGACATCACACAACCTACCTAGGTTGGAACAAGAAGAAATTGAGACCCTAAATAAACCAATAACAATCAAGGAAATCGACCACGTAATAAGAAAACTTCCTACAAAAAAAAGCCCTGGTCCAGATGGCTTTCCAGCAGAATTCTACAAGACATTTAAGGAGGAGCTGATACCAATCCTACTGAAGGTATTCCAGGCGATTGAAAAAGATGGAACTCTCCCCAAATCATTTTACGAAGCCT
>NW_007272625.1:0-816 GCF_000164805.1 Carlito syrichta | reverse complement strand
AAGGTGACAGTGAGACTCTGACTCAAAAAAATAAAAAAGGAAGCAGTGGTGACACCCCTCCGTGCCATAAAATGAAATCAACAGGAGCAGTCGGGAAAAGAAAGTGCCTTTCCCCTGCCTGAGATGTGACTGAGTTAGTCTGGAAGACTGATGGGCACCTGACCACACTGACAGATTCCAGAACCGGAGTCCTTCAGGTCTCTCTGTCACCTCCTCACTGAGGTGACACTCTGCCCTCATCAACAAAGATCATGTCGGGGAGAGAAGCAGGAAAAGGCTGTCTGCGAACCTATCTGTGTTTATCTAAGAAACCGAATACTACCCACGTGGGATTTTAAATGAGTGCATGACACTATGCTTTAAGGCATGTTGGACTAAGCATTAATTTTGTTCCTACTTACCAGTGGATGAGGGGCTCAGGGGAAGTTTAAAATAGACGAATACAAAATATTTGCATTTATTCTGTATACTTGTGTTTTCATGTCTGGATATTTGGCTCCTTCCTCATTATTACTGAGTCAAACAAAAGATTGGATCCCAAAAGGCAAATCAATTAGGCCCTTTTTTTCATGTGCAGGAATATTTTTTATAGAGCGATTTGAGTTCCTCAATTAGGCTCTTTTTAAAGAAGTAACATATCACAGAAGTAATGTGATGCAAGAGCATCATCTATGACAGGACACATTTTTTACTTTCTTTAAAATTTTTTTTAAATTTAAAGATGTGGGGTACAATTTAGGGTTAGGTATACAAATGCTCATTATGCTTGTTGATGAGGTGTGCCCTTCCCTCCCCTGGCAGTTTCCCTCAATTGTC
>NW_007272624.1:0-730 GCF_000164805.1 Carlito syrichta | reverse complement strand
CCAAAGTCGATCTACACGCCGTGACCGTGTAAACCCAGCTCATCCGGCGTTCCGTTCCGCCCGTCTGGCAGTCACTCGTCCATCACAAGTAACTAAGCCCCGAGCCCGTGCAAATCGAACCCGAATCAACCCATCAAAGTCTCCGTAACCGCGTCACACAGTCTCATCCAATCCCGCGCGCACAAGTCCGTCAAGCCACCCCGCCCCTTCAGAACGACGTAGAAAAGGCGCGTGTCAGCCCGGGTCGGGTCTCTCGTCCCCGAAGTCGCCGCGTCGGCTTCAAACGCGAGCCCAGACTCGAGCCCGAATAAAGTGTGTTCGCATCGGAGCCGGCTCTCTGTGGTCTCCGGGATTTAAAATCTCGGGTCTCACGCCACCAGTCACACTCGTCGTCCCGGCACTTTGGGAAGCCAAAGCGAGTCGACGGCCGGGATCCAGGAGCTCAAGACCAGCCCGGGCAACATAGCGAGATCTCATCCCTAGCAAAAAAAAAACAGAGCGAATTCACGAATACACAAATCAGTCAGGTGGAGTGGCACGCACCCGTCGTCCCAGCCATTCAGGAGGCCGAGGAGGGTGGATCACCCGAGCCCAGGAGGTCAAGGTTGCAGGTCACAGTGAGGTGTGACCGTGTCTCTGCACTCCAGCCCGGATGGCAGTGAGACCCAGACTCAAAGACAGGAAATAATTCCTTGTTTTACATGTCGTGATTTCTGTCTGTCTGTCTGTC
>NW_007272623.1:0-684 GCF_000164805.1 Carlito syrichta | reverse complement strand
TCTGTAGGACTTCTTCCTAGTGGGTGACATCAGGGGAAGTGGCTGCATGTGAATAGTACCAAGCTCTAAGCAGCCCTATGTAAGTTGGAGAGTTTCTCCTTACTTTCCTGCTTTTTTCACTTTTCATTTATAGAGCTGGGAGGTTCATCTTTGATGAAGGCAAGTGGTCCACTGGAGCACTTGCCCTCCTCTTTCTGTAGCACCTCTCTCAGTCAAGCAGTAGCGTGCTTGGTTCTAGGTATGGAGTGATGAGCATGAAAGGGCCTGATTCTTGTCCTTATGGAAATTGAGACATTACTTGAATAATTACCTGACTACATATTAAGTTGCTCTGAAGGAAAGGTGTATAGTATTCAGGGAATGAAAGATAGGGTTGAGTTTGGCCTGGTTAGGGAAGTCAGGAAAGGCTTCCTGGAGGAAGGAACTTTGGAGCTGAGGGCTGCAGACAGAGTTGGTATATGGTGGCAGGTAGAAGTAGAGCATACTCCAGAACTGGCAGAGGCCAGGGCAGCTGGAACCCAGAGAGAGGTGAGAGGCCAGACCCTGCAGGATCTCTCACACCTTGGGAAGGACTTGGGTCTTCATCTCAAGATCTCTGGGAAGACAT
The DNA here is from genome assembly GCF_000164805.1 of Carlito syrichta. Taxonomy (NCBI): domain Eukaryota; kingdom Metazoa; phylum Chordata; class Mammalia; order Primates; family Tarsiidae; genus Carlito; species Carlito syrichta. The sequence goes on along the minus strand of NW_007272623.1, from coordinate 77 downwards.
CAGAGAACTCACTGATGGTGTTGATACGATTGAGTGTATAACTGACTGGACAGACAAAAATGGATGTGGAGAGTCCA
>NW_007272622.1:0-645 GCF_000164805.1 Carlito syrichta | reverse complement strand
TTTTCTTTGTTTCCTTGATAAATTATTGAAAATGGCCTTACCTCATATCCAGCTAACGTTTTGCAAAATCCTTCTATTGTCCTTTTAAATGTTGCTAATATTCCACTGTGTATATTCCACAATTTTTAAAATCCATTCCAGCTATAATGGGCAACATGGTTGGTTACTATGTTTTATTGCAATTATGATTAGAGCTGCAAAAAACATACTGGTGCAGGTATCTTTTTGGTATTTTTTTGGTAAAATAAAAAGAGTTCCTTACCGGTATATTTTTGGCAGGGGGATTACTGAATCATATTGTAGGTCCACATTTTGTCCCTTTAAAAACCAACACACTGTTTTCCAAAGATGATACTCTAAATTTCAGTCCACATGCAGTGTTGAAGCCTTTATTTTTTCCCCAAACCTGACCTGTATTTGTTATTGTTTGTTTTATGAATGATGGTCACTCTTACAGGGGGTATGTGGTGTTTCAAAATGGTTTCATTTGCATTTCTTTGATGATGAGTGAGGCTTTGCAATTTTCATGTGTCTGCTGACTGCCCGTATCTCTTCTTATGAAAAGTGTCCAATCACATATTTTGCATACTTTTCAAAGGGAATGTTGGTATAATTTTTCTGAGTGTTTGAGTTTCTTGTAGATCG
>NW_007272621.1:0-679 GCF_000164805.1 Carlito syrichta | reverse complement strand
GGAGGAAGGGAGGGAGGGAGGAAGAAAGAAAGGGAGAAAGAGAGAAAGAAAAAGAAAAGGAGGAAGGGAGGGAGGGACGGAAAACAGTAGAGTTGAATTAATAGTAAAGATGTATTACAAACTTTAGAGCAACCACTAAAAAAGTTTGAAAACATAAATAATATGTTAAAAAATGAAAGGAAATGAAATATAAAATGGTCAGCCAAAACCAGGAAAAGCAAAGACAAACTGGAAGACAAAAAATAGAAACAAAGAATAAGAACAACAAATAGAAAATGATAATAAATACATTAGATATTAATCCAACAATATCATTCATCAAATTAAATATCAATCATCTAAGTGTACCATTTAAAATAGTTATCAGAGTGAGTGAAAAAACAAGACCCACCTTTATGTTGTCTACAAGGAAAATGTTTTAAATATGAATACACATATAGATTAAAAATAAATGAATGGAGAAAGTATACTATTCTAGCACTAACCAAAATAAAGTGGGAGTGAGTAGCTATATTAATTTCAGTCAAAGCAGACTTCAGAGAAATGAAAGTTATCAGAAATGGAGACAAGTATTACATAATGATAAAAAGGTTACTAATGTAAGAAGACATAACAATCCTCAACATGCATGTGCCCAACTACAGAGCATCAAAATACTTAAGATTAAAACTGATTGAAC
>NW_007272620.1:0-375 GCF_000164805.1 Carlito syrichta | reverse complement strand
GTGGCCAATTTACATAATAAATCTCTTGATTTTTTTTCAGGGGCCCTAACTAATACAGACATCTAAACAAAACAAAACAAAACAAAACACTGTATTGGAAAATTAGAAAATGTGCTACTTTGAGGAACTAAATTGCCTTTCCAAACCCCCTTCATTATCTTAATTAAAATAATAGACATAATCTCTATTTATAGAAAAAAGATACATCTTGGAGAAAAAGAATGAGAATTCGTTTATTATTCGCATATATCTATAGAGAGAGAATACCTTCTCTCTTTGTATGAATCAGTTTTGCATTTCTATAAATGAATACCTCAGTCTCGGTAATTTATAAAGAAAACAGGTGTTCTTCTTGGCTTCTGGTGAGGCCTCAGA
>NW_007272619.1:0-460 GCF_000164805.1 Carlito syrichta | reverse complement strand
CATTGACCTGCTAGGCTCTGGCGATCTTTCCACCTCAACCTTCCAAAGTAGCCAGAACACACTAACACACCAGGCTAATTTTAGATTTATTGTAAGATGAGGTCTTGTCAAGTGGCCCAGCCTTGTCTCGAACCCTTGGGCTCGGGCAATCCACTCACCTCGGTCTCCCAAAGTGCTGAAATTATAGGCAGGAGTCACAGCTCCTGGCCTTTATTTACATCTTTAATCCATTTAGATTTGATTTTTGTATATGGTAAAAGATATATTGGTGTATATATATGGTGTATTCTTATGCATGTGGATATCCAGTTATTACAGTAGCACTATTTATTGAAGAGACTCTTCTTTCATCAATGTGTGTTCTTAATGTCTTCGTTGAAAATCAATTTGCTGTCATTCATTTACTTCTGTGTTCTTTATTCTGTTCCTTTTTCATTTTTATTTTTATTTTTTCAGTTGG
>NW_007272618.1:0-646 GCF_000164805.1 Carlito syrichta | reverse complement strand
ATACTGGGGTGACTGTGAGCATGCCACTGCACTCCAGCCTGGGCGACTGAGTGAGACTTTGACTAAATAACAAATAATAATAATGTTGCAACATTTGAACCTTTGTCACAGCCAGGAAGAGATCTGTTTATCTCTGACCGCTGCAACTTCTCTTGGTCCTGCTCCTCCTCTTCATCAGGCACCATTGCCAAGGTCAAAGCACCAGATGCTTCTGGAAAACCTGTAAACAATGGTCTGATTCACCATTCACCATTCACACTCCTATAAGGATAAGTCATCCATGCAATTCTTCCATATAAATAAATAATATAATCTCATTTTCAAACCAATATCAAAAAGGAACAAAAAGCCTAAAATATACTCTGCAGTTTAATTTCTAGATTGTGACAGAGTCTGAAATGATAGGACAGTGAGGGGATAGAAAATAGGGTGGAAAATAAGGGGGGACAGCTTAAAATATTTTTTACATGCATTCATAGGGGATATTCATATACTGATTTATGGGTTACAAATCATTTTTAGCTAATCACATTTGACACCCTTATAATTCAGTGTAAAACATAAAACATAATATTCACATTTGAAAGATGAAGAAACAGGGTGCAAAGACAGTGAATGAAATGTCAGAAGTCCTACAAGTAGACTG
>NW_007272617.1:0-315 GCF_000164805.1 Carlito syrichta | reverse complement strand
TAGGCTCGTAGGCAGAGATACCACCCCTGGCGTCTGCCTTCCGCGTGGTTCCCTGAGGTGTGGGAAGTGGCGTGCCCCTGAGAGCAGAGGGGGTGCGCTCTGACCCCTTCCGACATCTGGGGCTGTCTAGAGAGGATGAGATGTGCCGTGTTGATGCTCAGGGTCTCCTTGAGCTCTTCTTTTGAGTTGTCTCACTCTCTCATCCTGGCTGGAGGGCACGCCCAGGCCGGGGGGCAGTGGCACGCTCCCGGCCACCGCAGCCTTGACCTGCTGGGCTCAGGCGATCCTTCCAACTCAGCCTTCCAAGTAGCTGGA
>NW_007272616.1:0-438 GCF_000164805.1 Carlito syrichta | reverse complement strand
TTCTAAAATGAATCTTTTCCCCCCAATTTATTTATTCACTAACTCATTTTTCATTCTGACATGTCAGTTTCCTATATATAATCTCTAAAAGTTAAGTTTTTAATCCTAAAATAGTAGGTCATATTCCTAAAAAAAAGGGATGTTATAAAATATCATCAGCTATTATCTGACATGCTTCTGTCTAAAATTCCAGGCTTACTTTAACTGAACACATTTTTAAAATTTAAAATCAGAATACCTTCTAAAGAATAAAATCACTGTTCACTATTCACCCCATATATTTAATTATGCATAAAATCTTCTAAGTTAGCAAATCGTCCACGCACATCATCCTTTCCTGCACACAGCAGGAAACTCTTAATCAGGTTAAAAATAAATTTGATATTGACTGAGTCCAAATTTTATTACACTTAGTCATCAGAGGCACAATATAATCCA
>NW_007272615.1:0-633 GCF_000164805.1 Carlito syrichta | reverse complement strand
TACAATGATGAGTAAAATAAAAGTTATATTCTGGAAAAATACATAATTTATGTAAAGATAAACTTACCATAATTGTTTTTTCATAAAACACAAGCCGGGTCTTGGTGGCTCAGCCTGTAATCCCGCGCCTTTGAGAGGGTGAGGTGAGTGGATTGCATGAGCCCACGGGTTCAAGACCCGCCTGGGCAGCAAGACCTCATCTCTTCAAAAAATCAAAAAATTAGGGGGGTGTGGTAGCGCACTCCTGTAATTCCAGATACTTGGAAGGCTGAGGCGGAAGGATCACCGGAGTTCAGCAGGTCGAGGTTGTGGTGGCTGGGAGCAGCCAATGAACTCCAGTCTGGGCGACAGAGTGAGACTCCAACTCAAAAAAAAAACCAAAAAAAAACACAGACTTCCAAAGCACAACCTGCATTAACCCATTATATACTCAGGACAATGTCTCCCCCCCACCCCCTTTCCTCAGAGTTTTCTGCCCAGACTTCCTAATGCCCTAAGGCCTAGCACATTGGCAATCACACTTGCCTAGAGTAAAGGGAATTTACAAGGTATAAGACTTCACGCATTACAAAAGTTATGTAAATCGCAGAACTTGTGACAACTCAGAAGGGGAAGCTAATGGGTATTTATTGT
>NW_007272614.1:0-597 GCF_000164805.1 Carlito syrichta | reverse complement strand
TAGGAAGTCCTAGATATAACTGATTTAACAGTTGATTTATGTACTGAGCATTTGGCTGCATGTGATAGACCCCTCAAATTTTCTGAGTTCAATCTTTGTGTTCTTCATGGTATTGTGATAAACTGTCATCCAAGGTCACTTCAGAGGGTCTTTATTAACAATAAAATATTCATATATTTATGACATATCAAATATGTGATTTAAGAAGCTACTCCTATGAGATATACATATTTGTTTGTTTAACTGAATAAATTTACATAATTTTAAAATCGTATTAGAATATGCACTGTATTGTATATTGTAATTATTTTCTTGTTCACACAAAATTCTCTAACTGGAATGAAATAGTATTAGTCCTTGTAGCATTAGATTAGCACCTGCCCACATCATTTCCCTTGGGTAATTTTGCATTATTGTTATAGACTTGTGTGTTTTCCTTTTTTTAAATTTTAAATATTTTATTTTAAAATTTTGGGGTACAATTCAGGATTAGGTATACAAATATTCATTGTGCATGTACCCTTGTTGATGAGGCATGCCCCCGCTTCCCCCGGCAGATTCCCACTACTGCCAATCCCACCTCCCCACCTGACAACC
>NW_007272613.1:0-628 GCF_000164805.1 Carlito syrichta | reverse complement strand
TTATGTAAATCACAGAACGTGTGACAACTAAGAAGGGGAAGCTAATGGGTATTTATTGCCCATATAGATTAGGCGCCTTCTGCAGGAAATATCAAGAATCTCCCAATGCTGCCTGCTGGAAATGCATAGGAGATAAAGTGAAGAATGTATCCTCCACTAGCTCTAAGGAGTGTTATCCAGAAAGTTACAGGGGCACTATCTTAGCTAGATCTTCTGGACAATTGCTACGGCTTCTCCATCTGCACTCGCTGTGTCACCTTGCACTCTTATGTGCTAGAGATGGCGTCTTTCCATAAACCTCATGAACTCACCTCTGCTAACTTCAAACTTGTCTTCTGCAGCTTCTCACCTTTCTCAGCTTTTAAAAAATTGAAGAGTTATGGTCCTGCTCTGGATTAGGCTTTGGCCTTAGGGAATATGGTAGCTGGTTTGATTTTCTATCTAAACCAGTAAAACTTTCTCCATATCAGCAATAGGCTGTTTCACTTTTTTTATCATTAATCTGTACACTGACAAAGCACTTTTAATTTCCTTCAAGAACTTTTCCTTTGTACTTACAACTTGGCTGTTTGGCATAGAGGCCTGGCTTTGGACTATCTCAGTTTTCAATATGCCTCCTCACTAAGCT
>NW_007272612.1:0-394 GCF_000164805.1 Carlito syrichta | reverse complement strand
GATCCCCAAAACAACAGTTAAACATATATTGTCGGTGACCTGCACTGACCAAGGGGGGGTTAGGACCACACCGGTGAATCAGAACGGAGAGAAGAAACCACACGGAGGCAGCTGTTCTGGGAACAGTCTGGCCAAGACTGAAGCCAATTTTATTCAAACTTTTTCCAACTTATATACCATTTTCTATAATCTCCAGCAGTGTGACAATTACTTGCTGGGGGCGTACAAGTTCATTGATGTGTAACACGCTTTACAAATCATGTACCATCACAAGACTTTCAAGTTCCCAGTGAACAATTACAATTCCATGATGTATGAATCATAGGTGCACAATTTCAATACAGATTGTTCAAAATGTTTTCCACAATGTTCAATAAATCATTCATATTATAAT
>NW_007272611.1:0-700 GCF_000164805.1 Carlito syrichta | reverse complement strand
GAGAGACAGTCCTTTACTTGAACACTTAAAAACCATTATAAGGTTAATAATTGGCCAAGGTTCAATGTTGTTGTGTCTCAATGAATAAGAAACCTGGACTAAGGAGTGAGAAGGAAGAACAGCCAGTTTGTAGAATAGGTAAAATACACATAAAATTTATTGTTTGCCATCCAATATGGGTGTGGTTTATGGCACTACCAATTATAATAGTAACATCAAAGACCACTGATCACAGATCACCCTAACAGATATAATACTTTAAAAGATTGAAATATTGTGAGAATTACCAAAATACGAGCACAGGTTTTTGTAAAAATGATGCCAAAAGAATTTTTCTACACAAGGTTGTTACAACCTTCAATTTGTGAAAAATGCAGTACCTGCAAAGCACAGTAAAATGAAAGATGTCCATATATATTTTTTGATTTGCCTTTAGTATCTCTTTTATATTTGTAATATGAACTGTGATTTTTTCAGTGTTCCTATAGATTGGATAGGAATAATCCCATTACAATTTTAAAGGCCAGTTTATTAAATGTTAAACTTTTAAGATATATATATATATTTTGTTGTTGTTGTTGTTGTTGAATTGGAGTCTCACTCTGTCACCCGGACTGGAGTACAGTGGCCACTCCCAGCCACCGCAGCCTAGACCTGCTGGGCTCCAGCGATACTTCCGCCTCAGCCTTCCAAGTAGCCG
>NW_007272610.1:0-308 GCF_000164805.1 Carlito syrichta | reverse complement strand
ATCGCTGCATTTCAGCTTGGGTGACAGTGTGAGAGAAAGAAAGTGATTCTTTATTTTATTTATGGAGGGAGGGAGGAAGAAAGAAAGGGAGAAAGAGAGAAAGAAAAAGAAAGGAGGAAGGGAGGGAGGGACGGAAAACATAGAGTTGAATTAATTGTAAAGATGTATTACAAACTTTAGAGCAACCACTAAAAAAGTTTGAAAACATAAATAATATGTTAAAAAATGTAAGGAAATGAAATATAAAATGGTCAGCCAAAACCTGGAAAAGCAAAGACAAACTGGAAGACAAAAAATAGAAACAAAGA
>NW_007272609.1:0-423 GCF_000164805.1 Carlito syrichta | reverse complement strand
AAATAATCAATACTGAGAACTTAACATAAAATTTTTGATAAGCAGAGCTTATAAATAAGGCATTCCCTTATATGAATATCTTGTTTCAGAAATGGTATCATATTACCTACTTGATTATGTTCAACTTTTTAAAAACTTTTTTTAGCCGGGCTCGGTGGCTCAGCCTGTAATCCCACGCTTTGGGAGGTTGAGGTGAGTTGATTGACTGAGCCCACGGGTTTGAGACCCGCCTGGGCAACTTGGCAAGACCTCATCTCTACAATAAATCAAAAAATCAGCCGGGCATGGTAGCGCTTGCCTGTAATTCTAGCTACTAGGAAGGCTGAGGCAGAAAGATCGCCGGAGCCCAGTGGGTCGAGGCTGTGGTGGCCAGGAACATGCCACTGCTCTCCTGCCTGGGCGACAGAGTGAGACTCCAACTAA
>NW_007272608.1:0-735 GCF_000164805.1 Carlito syrichta | reverse complement strand
AGCATTTTTAAAGTGGATTTTCTATCAGTATAGAGGATGCCTCTTCGTGTGTGTGTGTGTGTGCGTGTGCGTGCGTGTGTGTGTGTGTGTAAAGGAGGTTGATTCTCCTTACATTGATTTTTTTGTTTTGTTTTTGTTTTTTTATTTGTTTTTGAGTTGGAGTCTCACTCTGTCGCCCAGACTGGAGTACAGTGGCCGCTCCCGGTTACCGCAGCCTCGACCTGCTGGGCTCCGGCGATTCTTCCGCTTCAGTCTTCCAAATAACCGGAATCACAGGCATGTGCTACCACACCTGGCTGATTTTTTTATTTATTGTAGAGATGAGGTCTCGCTGCCCAGGCGGGTCTTGAACCCGCGGGCTCAGGCAATCCACTCACCTCAGCCTCCCAAAGGCGCAGGATTACAGGCTGAGCCACCGAGTCTGGCTTACATTGTTTTTTTTTTTTTTTTGAGTTGGAGTCTCACTCTGTTGCCCAGACTGGAGTGCAGTGGACGCTCCCGGCCACCGCAGCCTCGACCTGCTGGGCTCCGGCGATCCTTACGCCTCAGCCTTCCGAGTAGCCGGAATTACAGGTGTGCAATACCACACCCGGCTAATTTTTTGATTTATTGTAGAGATGAGGTCTCGCCTGCCCAGGCGGGTCTCTAACCCGTGGGCTCAGGCAATCCACTCACCTCAGCCTCCCAAAGGCGCAGGATTACAGGCTGAGACACTGAGCCCGGCTGAAATAATGT
>NW_007272607.1:0-372 GCF_000164805.1 Carlito syrichta | reverse complement strand
CAAAACCATGTAGCTGGCTACAGAAAAAACTAGTGAGCTTAACTCACAGAAGTAAATGTTTGCCAGCTAATGGTGTGGGGAAAGTGTAACCATCATGTGACACTTACTTTTTTTTCTTTTGAGTAGGAGTCTCTTTCTGTCGCCCAGACTGGAGTGCAGTGGTTGCTCCCGGCCACCGCAGCCTCAACCGGCTGGGCTTTGGTGATCCTTCCACCTCAGCTTTCCAAGTAGCCGGAACTACAGGCACGCACTACCATGTCCAGCTAATTTTTTATTTATTGTAGAGGTGAGGCCTCGCCAAGTTGCTGAGGTGGGTCTCGAACCCATGGACTCTGGCAATCCACTCACCTCAGCTTCCCAATGGTGCAGGAT
>NW_007272606.1:0-306 GCF_000164805.1 Carlito syrichta | reverse complement strand
AAAGGGATCAAGTGGGAAGGAGGAATGACAGCAAGCACAATCAGTACCAGAACCTCACAGTGCAGCACACTTTTCACACAGCACTTTCCAAGAGAGACGGACATTCAAAACAAGCACCACCAAGACAGTCAGCTTTTTTCCGTCAATGTGTTTGGCAGAGCAATTGTGTATCCTCCCACACAAAAATTTGAAAGGGAGAAACATTTAAGATTGCACCCAGGGAATTCACCAAGTAATGCCTTCTTGCTCCACTGTGGGGTTCCCATCGCCCCCTGGGTGGCAGCGTATGGCTGCACATGGGCAAAG
>NW_007272605.1:0-757 GCF_000164805.1 Carlito syrichta | reverse complement strand
TTCATGGGAAAGTACTACATTGCATGTTTTGATACAGAAAATAGTATCTTTTAAAAAGAATCAAAAAGCATGTTTCTAGTTAAAATTGTGGAAAATCTATAGGCCCCTGAAACCCACAATCTGTTCCTAGGCAGGATATTAAGGATGTAGAATTGTTTAAGTTCCCAAAGACTGTGATTCCTCCCCTACAATTGCACTTTAATGCATGTGCTACTAAAACTCCCTGAGGCATATCCCCTTAAAATAGAGTGAAATCCTATTGTAGAAGAGATACTTTACACAGTTAATGCTGAAGAATAACAGTGCTAGACTGACTTTCATGATGTTAGATAAAATACAAGAAAGCAAGGAGAAAGTATTTTAATTCCTACATAGCAAAGAGTTTGGAGCGTGTCAACTGAAATCTGATTCAGAAAGCACAACTTGCTGGGCACGGTGACTCAAACCTTAATGTCAGCACATGGGGAGGCTGAGGTGAGAAGATTGCCTAAGCCCAGGTTTTTGAGACCAGCCTGGGCAACTTGGTGAAACCACATCTTTACAATAAATAAAAAAAATTAGTTGGGTGTGGTTGTGCACACCTGTATTTCCAGCTACTTGGAAGGCTAAGGGAGAAGAATCACCTGAGTCTAGCAGGTCAAGGCTGCTGTGGCTGTGAGCATGCCACTGCACCTTAGCTGGGGCAACAGTGTGAGACTCCAACTCAAAAAATAAATAAAGAAAAAAAAAAGAAAGAAAAGAAATAAAGTTAACTTCG
>NW_007272604.1:0-819 GCF_000164805.1 Carlito syrichta | reverse complement strand
CATTTTGTTTTGCCAATATTTTTCAGTTGATAGGTATTTCAATTGTTTCTACATTTTAGCTATTATGAATATGCTGTGATGAATATCACATACATTTTTGTGTGGAGGTGCTTTAAAACTCTGGGTCATGTAGAAAATTTTGTGTTTACTCTTTCGCAGTTTTCCCTACTGGTTGCACCATGTTACATTCCAGCTATCCATATTTTGCTTCTATAATTTCAACCCTTCATTATCATAAACCCAACTCGCAGCAACTGTGTTGTAATGGCAATGGATTACCTACAGATGAGGGTCAAGAAGTGGTTGATGTTTGTAATAAAGAACAGGTCAACCACATTAGCCCAGAAATCCTATTTGCCTCTAATTAAAATGTCATTAAATAATCTTCATGATTGCCATCATAACAATAAGCTGTGTCATTATAAGATGCTTCCAAAGATATCATGGCTGTTATTAATGCTTACAAACCCACCAGGAGTCATTCTCCTGGAACACTTTTAATTACAGTGCAAAAAAGGGAGGTGCTGTGAGTTGGTGTGGTCTTGGGTTTGTCACTTGGAAAGAAAATGGAGTCCCAGAGCAGCCACCACTGTGCTTGGGCAGGGTGCTGCTTAGAGTTGCTCGACATGCTTTATTTATCTCCTTGAAAAGAAGAAACTCTTTCTTCGAAAGATTGGAGAGTTCACTGATGGGAGGGAAGTTCTCTTCTATGAATTTTAACTAGGGTCAAATAAGATTCAGTTTTGCATCTTCCTTAAGAGATGGATCTAAAAAGTAAAGACATGACATTATCTAGCCGACAATTTAATTTTTTTGAGT
>NW_007272603.1:0-788 GCF_000164805.1 Carlito syrichta | reverse complement strand
TGAGCACCTCACTGCACTCTAGCTGGGTGAAAAGAGTGAGAATCACTCAAAAAAAAAAGCTGGGCTCGGTGGCTCAGCCTGCAATCCCGTGCCTTTGGGAGGCTGAGGTGAGTGGATTGCCTGAACCCGTGGGTTCGAGACCCACCTGGGCAACTTGGTGAGACCTCCTCTCTACAGTAAATCAAAAAATCAGTCAGGCATGGTAGGGCGTGCCTGTAGTTACAGCTCCTTGGAAGGCTGAGGTGGAAGGATCTCCGGAGCCCAGCAGGTCGAGGCTGCGGTGGCTGGGAGTGGCCACTGCACTCCAGTCTAGGCGACAGAGTGAGACTCCAACTCAAAAAAAATTAAAAATAAAAGAAACAAGAAGCCTACCACTCCAAACATCCTGTTTATATGATGAATGCCTCAAGGCCTGCACTTGACTGCAAATTGTATGCTCTAGAACTCCTCAAACTGTGAGGAAACTGAGACTCTGGCCCTCTACTTCCTGTGCTGAGACCTCTTGGAGGTTGTTGGTTCAGTCTTGGTCCCTCATTCACCAGAATTTCCCCAAATCTCTGCATCTGGCTCTGGCTTCTGCCAGTTCTGTTCAGCCCTTGCTTCCTCAATGGCTAGGACTTGCATAGATATTTCCGACTTGGATGTTCATGAAACTATTTTCTCATGATGGCGCTGTTGCTCAAGACGAAGTTAACTGGCCTGTCTTCTCCCACCCATAAACTTGGTAAAAAAGTACCATAACAAGCACTGTGGCTACGTTGCATTTTGCTCAATTTCTGATAACTTCG
>NW_007272602.1:0-448 GCF_000164805.1 Carlito syrichta | reverse complement strand
GTCAGCCGACTAGTTAGGTCCACAAAGTAGCCAGACAACTAGTTAACCAAAATAAAATGTGGGCCAACAAGTCAGTCAATAAGAAAGCCAGATAAATAGTCGGCCGTGTAGTCAGCCAACTCGTTAAGCCAGCAAACAGGTCAGCCAAGAAGTCAGCCAATGTGCTAAATTAGAAAAGTAGTCGGCGGAATCATCAGCCAACAAGTTGTCACCCAGCTAAGTCATTTACCAACTAATTAAGACAGCTAATAAGTCATTTACCAAATAGTTAAAACAGTTAGCTAACTTGTTAACCAACTTGTTAAGTCAGCTAGCTATCTCATTAGCCAAATAATTAAGTCAGCTAGCTAAGTCAGCTAGCTAAGGCAGCTAGCTCACTTGTTAGCTAATTATTTAAGTCAGCTACTTAAGTCTGCTATCTAACTAGTTAGCTAATTAGTTAAGTCAG
>NW_007272601.1:0-326 GCF_000164805.1 Carlito syrichta | reverse complement strand
AAACTGAAAGAGTATTTGCAACATGTCGGTAATTAAACCAGAATCATGATGTACATATCTAAAGTATTAAAACAAAAATACGATTTGTACACATCAAGTAAGCCATAGAGTTAGATACTTTTCTTTCAGTAAGATATACAGATGTCTATGACATAATTCAAGCTTAGAAACAGCAAAGAACTTTAAAAATTGTCAATAAAACCAATCTCTAGAGAGAGGTCTTTCAGAACTGATATTAAATTAAAAAAGATTATTCAGCTTAAGAGAACACAAATCTTAGGAAATTTGATCAAATACTGAGTCAACCTTGTTATTCTCAATTTCTA
>NW_007272600.1:0-545 GCF_000164805.1 Carlito syrichta | reverse complement strand
GAGGATTAGTACAACTTCACACCAGGGTACAGTTGGGCATATCAGTGTCTCCATGAGTGTTTCTGGTTATTCTTCACCTTCCTTCTCCACAGAGAGGCTTTTCCACCCTTGGGGACACTGGGATTCTTATGGCTTTCTGATTGGAGAAAAGAAAAGGGGAATGGATCCTTGTTATCTCTGCAAAAGGTTACAATCTGCAGGCAGGACACTTTTGCAGTGACTTCCTTTCAGCCTCAGTCCAACATAGATATTAGATGGTTGAAAACAGAGACATGGACCCACTGATCAGGATGCTACCCCCAGGAGTAGACAGGAGCTGGGCTTGGAACTTTTCCCTTGATATGACTTGGCCTTTCTTACCATTGGAGGAAGACTCATCATTCTTTCATTTATGTGCCCAGTAAGCTCTGCTGAGTGCTGACTCTGAGTGGAGTTTATTATTACATCCAGGGGAGACACAGAGAAGAATGAAGCCAGGTGCCTCATGCAGATGAAATTCAGGGTCTAGTAGAGGCCATTGAGCACATGAGTCATTCCTGCAGGTG
>NW_007272599.1:0-472 GCF_000164805.1 Carlito syrichta | reverse complement strand
TTTTGTTAAGGTAATCATTTTTTTAGGCTCATTGGAGTCTTTAAGAGGGCTTTTTTTGGTGCAATTATATGGAAATAACTGAGAAGTAATGTCCATACTTTTTTACTTGCAAAAAGTAAAGCATTTTGCAAAGGCTATGTCCACGTGAATCTAGCTAGAGGCATACTTGGTCTTGCACCAGTACTACATTTTGAAATGTTTGCTAAAGCATAGAAGCAAAATATGCTGCTACAAGAAAGAGAATGTTTGAACAAAGATGGACAAAAAAGAAACCCACCGGCATGACTCAAGTTTTCCAGGCATCGTTCAGTCTCTAGAGGAAGCTAGAGGAACTCTCGGGCTTTTAGGCCCCCAAATCTTGACTGTCTCTTCATAGGACTGATCCTGAAGCTGCCTGAGAATGGTGGGTTGTGCCATACGTATTCTTTACTGAACACTAGCTGATGGCGAGCCCCATGATCCAATCTGAGGT
>NW_007272598.1:0-499 GCF_000164805.1 Carlito syrichta | reverse complement strand
TAACTTGTTGTGCACGAGTCCACCTGACCACTCAACCGCTCTTTACTGTACACTCACATTCACACACTTGCACACACACTCGAACTACTCTGGTATGCTGGACTCTCGGAACCCTGCTGAGGCTGGGGTGCGTGGGATCCCAGTGCATTGTTGAAAGGGTACTCAGTCAGCCTCTTCTGATGCACAACCAATAATGGACATGTAACTTTACACAACCTTTGGCCACCTGCCAAACCTTAAACAATGCAAGACCAAAGAGCCATGACCATAGAAAAATGTAATGCCATACCCTAAGACTTATTATTTTGAAATTGTTTGGAATCATTCTGAAGAATAAAACACTACGTGTATGCAAATAGCTGAACAGCTGATCCTTACGTATTATTAATATTATAATTTCCAGGTTTGGAATTCATGAAAGTTAGACTGCTGCCCTTTTAACAAACTGCGAAAAAAATGGTGCTAAGACTTAAAAGTTTTTTCTTACATTTCCAGCTTC
>NW_007272597.1:0-583 GCF_000164805.1 Carlito syrichta | reverse complement strand
TGGCAGCCCTGAGGCCATCATATTGGGGGGCTCTGTGCTGGTTAGGGGAGGTTATACCCGTCCCTGTTCCTGCCAGTCTGAGTCCAAAGAGGGACTGCCAGGGTAATGGCGGTAACTGGCTCCCTCCTCTTTCTCTGGTGGGTACTGTTGCTATACCAGTGGAGTATGTCTTCATCAGTGTGGTAGAGGATTTTAGGGAGCAGTTGGACTAACACACAAAAGCCCCCCCTGGTTTGGCTTAGGACCTGTCCATGGAAGCAAGGAGTTAAACCTGTGGTACAGGCCCACCAGCCGTCTCCAGGGAGCAGGTAATAGTCTGAGCTGGTTACAGGCAGTGTAGCATTGCATAGGGACTGAAATTTTGGTGGGGGGCGGCCTATGCATAGTCCCTGGCCCGTTACCGATTGGAGAGTGAGCCCCTGAGTTGCCGGCTGCCATCTACAAGGACTGGAATTACACTCAGTTGTATGATTCCCCATTACTGCAATTCCTTCATAATATGGGGGCTGGATGTTATAACATAACCAGCAAGACTGGGTAAATTCTGGCCTTGTGGTATTCAGGAACGTATAAGCTTGGGTAA
>NW_007272596.1:0-662 GCF_000164805.1 Carlito syrichta | reverse complement strand
CAGCTTAATGCTAGGAGGTTTGGTATTCCATTATTAGGCTTATGCCATGATAGGAAACCCTCTGAGGCCACTTTGTCTTATCTCTTATTTAAAAAGAAAATGATAAAACAGAACTAGGAAAATTAAGTAACTCATCTTAGATCTACATAACTAATTGCTGGAGAAGTTGAGATTCAGATTCAGAGCTTGTCCAGTTCCTCATTTCTGCACTAATTCTGAACTATCTACCACTTAAGAAAATTATTTTAGAAACTAGCTTATTAGAAACTTCCACATACCAAGAAGGTTATTGTATTAACCTTTATGTGCACATTTGAACAATAACATGCAATCCTTTTTGTGTGACTTTATTTTTACCCACACTGAGATATTTTTCCACTGTAAGTTATAATGTGCTTCGAACGTTTTACTCTGGCTCTGCTCCCTTTGAAATCAGTTGTGTCCTTTTAATAGATGATTAACTTTGGATATTGCAGTCTTTTTTTGCATCAGACTTTTTTTTTGGTCTAAATTGCTATCCCCAAATAACTAACATAAGAAAATTGTAATGGACTTTCACCAATACAACTGTTTTTAGTTTTGGTACATCAGCAAATAAATCCTATGTTCCAGTGACAAAAAAGGCCATATTAGGTCAGAGATGATGATAACATAAAAAATGG
>NW_007272595.1:0-810 GCF_000164805.1 Carlito syrichta | reverse complement strand
GACTCCTAAGAGTGACTGGCCTGGATTTAACATCCTTGGTTAAATTGCCTTGACTCTGTACCTGGATCCTCTAATTACCCAAAATGTTATCTGTGATTTCCTGTTTATTTTTTTTCTTAAATGCAGCAAAGCGTGTGGAATTTTTTTAAAGTCTAATGAATTTTGACGAATCAATTACAGTTTATAAAAGTGGAACTTAGTAAATGATTCAGGCTCTGGAATTCATATAGGCATGCTGACTTACGGCTGTTATCCCAGCACTTTGTCAGGCTAAGGCAGAGGATTACTTGAGCCCAGGAGTTCGAGACTAGCCTAGGCAACATAGTGAGACCTCATCTGTACAAAAAAAGTGCAAAAAATAGCCAGGCATGGTGGCACACACCGGTAGTCTTGGTTGTTCAGGAAGCTGAGGTGGGAGGACCACCTGAGTCCAGGAAGTTGAGGCTGTGGTGAGCCATGGTTGTGCTACTGAGCTCCAGCCTGGATGACAGAGTGAGATCCTGACTCCAAAAACAAGCAAGCAAATAAAAAACACCTCAGGCCTTAGAATTGGACATAGCTGATTTCAAATACTGCTCTGCCACATAAAAACCAGAAATAGTTGCTTCTCTGAACCTCAGTTACTTTATCTCTAAAAGGTAGATAATGAAGGTTTTCTCCATCATAGGTTCATGACAACTAATGAGATAATAAACACCATTAACACTGGCGTTTGGGTGTGTTCAGTCAGTGTTAGTTGTCTGTAACAACATTATTCGTGTTGCTTTGTTTACAGAAACCACTTTCTTAATCTGTTTTCTGTTAGTAATG
>NW_007272594.1:0-532 GCF_000164805.1 Carlito syrichta | reverse complement strand
CGACCGCCAGTGTCGGCAGCTGGACTTGCAGAGAACTGCATTCCTAGAACAATGTCGCGTGTCCTGAGTGTTTTTTCCCCTGCCTTCTCCACTCTTATGGAGTTGGGTGTGAGAGGAATTGTCCAATCTGAATGTTAAACTTTCACAGAAGTGATAGCTGATCATTTAGATTTGCTGCAAAAACAAACCAACACTGGCAGGGTCTGGTACTGCTGAGGCTCCCAGTTTGTTCCTGTGTGGTGCAAGTTTTGCCCACTGCGCTGGAAGATGGGACGGGAGTGCGGAGAGGACTAGGGACTGCAGAGGAAGGTGGGATCTTCTGGGCATCCCCTGTGCTGAGGCCACACCAACCCACCCCTGCCCTTGCGGCTACTCTTTAACCTCCAGTGGACGAGGCCTCTTGCTTCTGACTTCTGTTCCATTTATTAACGAAACAGAAGGAAAGTCGTCAGAGCATCTACCCTGCAGGAGGCCAGTTTTCATGTGAACATTCTGTGGTTGGGTGGCTAAATTTGCATCTTATGGAGATTTT
>NW_007272593.1:0-830 GCF_000164805.1 Carlito syrichta | reverse complement strand
CCTTTCAGGTTTAGGTATATAAACATGATCATGCAGACACTCTTTTGATGAGGTATGCCCTCCCTCTCCTAGCAGTTTCCCTCAACTGCCATCCCACCCCCCTCCCTTGACAGTTTCCCACTACTGCCAATTGCTTTCTTATAGCTTTATAATTGTTCAAGTTCCGCTTATGAGTGAGAACATATGGAACCCTGTTATTTGTTTCTGTGATAAATCACTGAGTATGATCGACTCCAAATCCATCCAAGTTGTTGCAAAGTCCATATATTTGTCCTTCTTTATGGTTACATAATATTCCATTACATATATGTACCCCATTTTTAAAAAATCCAGTCCAGCTTCGATGGGCAACATTGTTGACTTCATGTTTTTGCTATTGTTAATAGAGCTGCAACAAACATAAGAATGCAGGTATCTTTTTGGTAGAATGACTTGAGTTCCTCCAATATATTCCCAATAGGGGAATTGCTGGGTCATATGAAAGATCAATTTCTAGTTCTTTCAGGAATCACCACACTGTCTTCTAAAGGGGATGCACCAGTTTGCTTTCCCACCAGCAGTATAGAAGCATTTCTTTTTCTCCACATCCTCACCAGCATCTGTTGCTGTTTGTTTTATTAATGATGGCCATTCTAACAGGGGTTAGGTGGTATCTCAGTGTGCTTTTGATTTGCATTTCTCTGATGATGAATGAGGCTGTGCATCTTTTCATGTGTCTATTGGCTGCCTGTATATCTTCTTTTGAGCAGTGTCTATTCATGTCTTCAGCCCACTTTTTAAAGAGCTTGCTTGTTTTTTTCCTTTCGGTGCATTTGAGTTCTTTGTAGATG
>NW_007272592.1:0-774 GCF_000164805.1 Carlito syrichta | reverse complement strand
AGAAATATTTCAGGCTAGGAGAGCTGGGAGTTCAATCTCCAAACTTCTCAAAGATAAAAAATTTCTTTTATTTTTTAATAAATTTATTTATTTATTATAAAGATGTGGGTGATGAACAACTTCAACCAAGATAAACGACCCAGCTAAGCTAAACTTCATCAGTGAGGGAAAATTAAAATCTTTCCCAGACATTCAATCCCTAAAAACTTACGATGCCTCTAGACCAGCTCTACAAGAAACACTTAAAAAGTATGAAACACAGAAGGGAAAAAAATGACAATGTTCATCAAAAGAATGCAGGAAAATGATTGAAAACACACATAAATCAACTCCAAAATAAAAGAAAGACAACCAACAAACAGGAACAACAACAACTCTATAAGAACCTCATAACAGGGATAAACTCTCACATTTCAGTAATTAGTCTGAATGTGAATGGACTACATGCATCACTGAAAAGACATAGAATGGGAAAATGGATAAAATATCATGAGGCAACAATATATAGTCTCCAAGAGACTCATCTCACCAGAAAGGACACTCACAGACTCAAAAGTAAGAGGATGAGAAGCAAAATTTCAGACAAACGGAACACAAGAGCAGGAATGTGATGTTGATATCAGATAAATAATCTTTAAGTTATCAAAAAATTTAAAAAACATACAGAAGGTCTCTATACAATGATAAAATGTTCAATCTATCAACAAGAAAGAGCCGTCCTAAACATCTATACACACAAAATAGGAGCACCAACTTCATAAAGCAGCTTCTAGG
>NW_007272591.1:0-791 GCF_000164805.1 Carlito syrichta | reverse complement strand
TGGTTTTAGTATGTTTAATTTCCAACTATTAATTACCTTTTATAGAACACTAAAGAAAAACAGGCAGGACACTCAGTCACTCTACTCAATACAACATACTGCTTGTGTTGTGTGTGTGATTTTAAATGCACTCTATTGCTTTTTTTTAACACTGGGTCCAGGAATCCATCAAAATGGTTTACTTTTCTAAACTGTGAGGACTGTTCTCCAGGCACTTAATACATCACCACGTTCAGTGATCTTTCAAAGGAAAATCAGGCATGGACTCCAATAAATTCCCAATATGAAACCTAAGCCTATTTCTAGTCTCGTTAAGCCCTTTATTCAAGTCACAGAGAGGTTTCACTACAGGAAATCCCTCCACTCCTGTTCTTAATCTTATCTCTAGGTTAATGATCCTGACTTTTCCCTTTGTAATGATGACTTCCTGAGTATTAAATCAACATAAACACTCCTTCAGCTTTGCATCATGCCCAACTACTTCCTTACAGTCTTCTCACATTTGTAAAGATTCTGATTACTTTTGTATTCCTTTAAATATCACTT
Source organism: Carlito syrichta (assembly GCF_000164805.1). Taxonomy (NCBI): domain Eukaryota; kingdom Metazoa; phylum Chordata; class Mammalia; order Primates; family Tarsiidae; genus Carlito; species Carlito syrichta. Next base: position 245 of record NW_007272591.1, on the reverse strand, counting down.
ACTTATCTAACTACAATCTTTTCCCTAGCTCTAGCTCAGGGGTTGCCAAACTTCTGAAAATAGTATTGTGCAGATAGTGTTGTGGGCTTTGCTGGCCACATACATCTCTATCGTGTGTTCTTCTATAGGTTTGGTTTTGTTTCTAACTCTAAAAATGTAAAAACGTTTCCTGGTCCACTGACTGGATTTGGCCTGCTGGCTGTGTGGCAGGATGCAGCAAATGGTCAAATATATTTCTTGTACGA
>NW_007272590.1:0-784 GCF_000164805.1 Carlito syrichta | reverse complement strand
CAGGCAGGAGTTATATATAGTGTGGGTGGTCTGTTGAACTCAATGCTAAATGGATTAACCCATATATTAAAGAAGGTGTTCGGTTAAACAGAAACACACATAAACCATTAATCGATGGATGAAAGTGCTGTGGCCAGAGCCTCACAGGAACCACACCCTGTATTTTCCCCTGTGAGGAATGGTTCAGTATTCACGAATTCCATGTCCATAACTTTATAGAACATAACAATCGCAAATAATGAGAATCGACGATATATAAGAACATCCCATTATTCCTTCATGGGACAATGAGGTGCCTGACCTCTGGGAAATTCTCCTTTGACACAGACCATCATCATCACATGCTTGTTCATGGCACTTTTGGCCAGGATTGGTCACTCTCATCTTACCTGTTCATGTCGATCTACCAGATTATCTGGTCTCCAGCCCATCCGCTGCCACTGTGTGGACTGTCACTGGTGCCTCCTCTATGTGACTTCCACGTGACTCTTGCAAACTTGGCCACAGACCTAAAGCCCAAGTAGCAAATAATACAGAGCAGTGGTGCTCAACCCAGGCAGCCCATTAGAATCATTTGGACTGCTAAAATGTCTCCATGCCCAGGCCCTACTTAGATCAGTTAAATCAAAGTCTCTGGGGGAGCTGATGGGAACCCAATCTTCAGAGAATTAAGAGCTTGCCAGGTGGTTCCAATGAGCTGTCAAGATCTGGAAGAGAGCCCAACTTGGTAGAGAACCTCAACCAAACATCCTGGAAGAATATGGACTGTATTTGCCAAACAAAT
>NW_007272589.1:0-497 GCF_000164805.1 Carlito syrichta | reverse complement strand
AATATTTGGGGCACATGCGGATGTTGGATACAGGCATACAATGTTTAATCATCAAATCAGTGCACTTGGGGTGTGTATCACCTCAAGCATTTATTATTTCTTTATGAAAAATGTATTCTAATTCCACTCTTTTCGGTATTTTAAAATAGACAAAGTTTTTTATAGCCAGCCTTTTTCAATTGAATACTAGGTCTTATCCATTCTAATTATATTTTTGTACACATTTGCAGACTATTGATTAGACTTTTTTTCTCACATGAGCTAGACCTGCGGGACAGACAAGGATCATATTTCCTTGTTTGTGTTTTATGATTAAAGAGTAGCGATTTTGGTAATAGACACAACCAAAAATCCCATAGATTAATTTTCAAGTAGAAAGTTCTTATACTCATGTGTCATTATTACAGCTTCTATTAATGACAATATTTTCTTTCCTAGATTCCACCACTAAAAAGAAGAAAGAAAAAGTTTTGGGGATCAAGTCTGAAAGAACAACA
>NW_007272588.1:0-547 GCF_000164805.1 Carlito syrichta | reverse complement strand
TACGATTACAAGATTAAGCCCTCTGCTGTCATTTTAAAAAAACCAGCAACAAATGTTACTTTCTAGTTCCAAATTAATCTTTGGGGAAGTGCCTTTGAGTCCCTGGCATCATAGCAGTTGATTTTTGTTTTTCTGGACCATATTGACTTTTCAGATTTTTTTTCCATTTGATAGTTGCCATGTGCATACATATATATTCATATATATATATGAAGAAATTTCAGCAAGGTAAATTTTGCAGCTGCCTGCCTATCTTTTACTCTATGGTTTTCAGTTGCTCGTCCACCTATTTAAAGCAGCCATTGAGTATTTCCCTGTCTCTTCATCTTCTGACTATCTCATAGTGCCTTACTTTGAAAGAGTCTAGGCAACAAGTTTCCTGTGATGAAAAAAAGTTAGCTTCTCACTACAAGGCTCCAATGATTCCCCTCACTGCCACTGTACAATGCAGCATTTAGTATCAGGGACAAGGACACTGGAAGCTGACCTGAGGAGCCTTCCCACAGCCTCCCTAGAACCCGTTGTGGTGAGGGGCAGACTGATCCTG
>NW_007272587.1:0-571 GCF_000164805.1 Carlito syrichta | reverse complement strand
CCCGACTCTAGGTTACAGAGTGCGACTCCAACACACACACAAAGAATGAGACAACACTGGTCATCTGAAGGGGGAGATCGAAAGGGGGTAAGGGAGCCCGGCTCGGTGGCTCAGCCTGTAATCCCGCGCCTTTGGGAAGCTGAGGTGAGTGGGTTGCCTGAGCCCGCAGGTTCGAGACCGGCCCGGGCAGGCGAGACCTCATCTCTACAATAAAATCAAAAAATTAACCCGGTGTTTTAGCGCATGCCTGTAATTCCGGCTACTAGGAAGGCTGAGGCGGAAGGATCGCCAGACCCCAGCAGGTCGAGGTTGCGGTGGCCGGGAGCGGCCACTGCACTCCAGTCTGGGCGACAGAGTGAGACTCTAACTCAAAAAAAAAAAAAAAAAGAAAAAGAAAAAGAAAGGGGGTAAGGATTAAACAACTATTCCTAGGATAACACGTTAACTACTTGGGTAAGAAATTCAACAGAAGCCTAAACTTCACCGAGTGACAAACTTGAAATTAAAAAGAAGCATATATATATATATATATATATATATATATATATATATATATATATATCCACACAGG
>NW_007272586.1:0-681 GCF_000164805.1 Carlito syrichta | reverse complement strand
AGAGCTCAAATCGCTGTATAAAAAAGATACCTGCACAAGTATGTTTATCATAAGCATTGTTCACAGTAGTAAGAACATAGACCCAACCGTGCTGCTCATCAAAAGAGGACTAGATTAAAAAAATGTGGTACATATACATGATGGAATATTACACATCCATAAAGATCAAAATCATGAAGTTCACTGCAACCTAGTTGGACTTAGAGTCTATAATATTGAGTGATCTTTCACAGAAACAAAGAACTGAGTATCACATGTTCTCACTTATAAGTAGACCTTGAGCAACTATCATAATACTATAAGAAAAGAATTGGCAGTAGTGGGAAACTGCTGGGAAGGGAGAGGGGAAGCAAGATTGGCAGTCGTGGAATCTGCCCAGGGAAAAGGGAGCACACCTCATCAACAAGGGTACCTGCATAATGGACATTTGTATACCTAACCTGACTTGTACCCCATATCTTTAAAATAAAAAAAAATTAAAAATTAAAAAAACCAAAACCAAACAAACAAAAAAACATTGGGAACATTAAAAAAAAGTTCTCTATGTGATGTCCTTATTCTCTCCAGTAACATAGAGAGGGTTTTCTTTCTTCTTCTTCTTTTTTTTTTTTTGAGTTGGAGTCTCACTCTGTCGCCCAGAATGGAGTGCAGTGGCCACTCCCGGCCAACACAGCTTCGACC
>NW_007272585.1:0-472 GCF_000164805.1 Carlito syrichta | reverse complement strand
CCCTATTAAAAAAGTGGGATAAAAGCATAAACAGAAAACATGAGTTGTTACCAAATATGTTTTAGTTGCTCATATTACTAATTATCAGAGAAATTCAAGTTAGAGCCACGATAAGATATCATCTTACACCTTTCAGAATGGCTGAAATTTAAATGTAATAAGTAAAAGACGTTGGTGAGAATTCAGAGACAAGGGAATTCTTATACACTGCTGGTAATATAGGTCATTTCAACCTCTGAGGAAAACAGTACGGAGTTTTTCCAAGAATGAAAAATAGAAATACCATTCAATCCGGCAATTTCAATACTGGTCTCCGATTCAAAATGAAAGAAAGTATTGTATGAAAAAGATGCCTGGAAGTGGGAGGACCGTGATGGCCTACTGAAGACATTGCACATTTGCCATTCTCAGCAAAGAAATGTATATGGAGAAGCAGACACAGAGCTTTCAGGGTTGACCTGAAAACACAAGC
>NW_007272584.1:0-768 GCF_000164805.1 Carlito syrichta | reverse complement strand
TAATGCAAGCCCACCTGGTCTCTAATACTCAATGAGCAGATGACTGAACTCATTCTGTGGAATGTGATGGACTCTAGAAGAGCTTTTGCTACTCACAGTGTGATCCCTGAACCAGTAGTATCTACATCACCTGGAAGTTTGTAAAAATTTGCAGAATCCCAGGCCCTTGTCCAGACCTCCTGAATTAGAACTTATATTTCAATAAGAACCTTTGGTTGATTATTATGCATATTAAAATTTGAGAAATTTTTCCAAGGAGATACTATAATTTAATGCTAAATGACATACGAGAGAACTACAGTAGCTTTATTTGCAAGCATAGTCTCATTTTACAGTCTTTTTTTGTTCTGAAATAAAAAGAAAAAAATTGTATAAATTTTTTTCTTTTGTTTATTGACAATTACAGCATTTTGGTAATTAATTTGCACAATGCTGACATTATTGCTATTTTTAAAAGCATGCTTAGGATTCATAAATTTTTTTTTTGTTGGAGTATCACTCTGTTGCCCAGGTTGGAGTGCAATGGCATGCTCAGGGCCACTGTAGTCTCAATCTGCTGGGCTCTGGGGATCCTTCCACCTCAGCCTTCCAAGTAGCTGGAAGTACGGGTGCACATCACCATACCCAGCTATTTTTTAAAATTTACTGTAGAGATGAGGTCTCGCCATGTTGCTCGGGCTGGTCTTGAATCCCTTGGCTCAGGCGATCCCCTCACCTCTGCCTCCCAAAGCCTAAAATAATTTTTAAAATCAGTAGCTGAATAGAAAC
>NW_007272583.1:0-517 GCF_000164805.1 Carlito syrichta | reverse complement strand
TTTCTGGGAATAATTAATACACAATCTCCTAAACCTTATTTCTGGAGAAAATCACATATTCTGTCTTTATTGTAAATGCTTTTTCTTAAATTACATGAGAGAAGCGTGCAAAACAAATCTGTGGACAAATCCGAACTCCAGAAATCAAACTCTTTTTATTTCCATTAACTCAAAGAATTTCTATGGAAGGAAATCCTTTTCAGAGGGGTTCTTTCAGCTGGGTGGGTTTTGGAAGGCAAGGCCATGATAGCATTCCCTCCAGAGGCTGTGAGATCACCATGGTAACTGCCCCTTCCCTATCAATAAGCAAGAGCTATAGACGTCAATATTCTGAAAAAGCCACTTCCTTTTCCGTGGTTATGATAATATGACCTAGTTTCAAGACTGAAATGTAACTCTTTTTGTGCAAAACAAACAATATTTTTGCTGATGGAAGTATTTTACTAGAATTCGGTGTAGATAAATACAAAAATTTTGAAGTCGGCCATTGTAGTCTGGATTCAAGCAAGGCAAAATC
>NW_007272582.1:0-756 GCF_000164805.1 Carlito syrichta | reverse complement strand
TTTTTATGGTCACAAAGCCTTCTGATGAGGTCTGACAGTGGAAGGGCATATGCCTGGTTCTGTTCTCACCCGGTTGCCTGTGGTGTCTATTGGGTGAGGCAAACAACCGGTCCCTGTTGGCATGAGGTCTTTTAGGAAATAAGATAAAGTCTTTTTCTCAGATGGAGTTACTTGTGTAAAGGGTGCCCCGTACACTCTCTGATATAAAGATCTTTTTCTACATTAAGTTTGAGCTGTAAAAATAAAATGCTATGTTCATTAAAAATTATTGAAATTTAAAATGTAGACACTTTTATTTTCTGTCGATCTTCCTATATCTGTCATAATAACTGAAAAGAAAAATATGTGTTTTCTAGGAACTTCCAGTGTCTTCTTGTTTGATTTTGCTCGGCTTGACTTCCACCTCTCCCTGCTCTGACATCCAAGCCTGGGCTCTTTTGTTTCTGCCTTGGAAGGGGAGGCCTTATCTCCCTGAGGAACCAGGGGGACATGGGTCAACACTTTAAAGTGGTTTCTTCTGGGCTATAGTTACTGAGAGCGCAAGACCTGCCGACAACAGCAGGGTAATGGGGTCAGCATTGAAAAGTGCACTTCAGTTGTGGAATTTCTTCCTAGAAAAGCCCCCATGGTTGGCCTGCCTCTAGACTGAGGCATAAAATGACCACCCCTTGATTTTCACAGCACTGTCCTAGGGCTCTCGTAGGGGGACACTGACAATTCCTGGACTCTGGGGTAGAGATGGAAGGGGTCGAATCC
>NW_007272581.1:0-791 GCF_000164805.1 Carlito syrichta | reverse complement strand
AAAAAAAGAAAAGACAAACAGCAAGCGACAAATGCCATTCTCACAAGCAGTTTCAGGATAGCAGAGTTATTACAACAAAAATTTGGAGAAAGCCTTATTATCCAACAACAAAGTATTAGATTAAAAAGAAAACCATAGTGATATATTCAGGCAGTAGAACATCATAAAATTATTAAATCAATAGCACTGATAGTATTAATTGGTGTGAACAATATATTATTGAGTAAAAAAGTAGTATGAATAATAAGACTATGTTATTTTTAAAACATATATTTATATGCCTGCACTTGAATGGAAGGCTGTCATAAAGATAATGACCAAAATTGTATATTCTAGCTATCTCCAAGATGTAAAATATCAAGTGACTTTTTTTTACTTTATTTTGTAAATTTCCATGAGGAAAAAATGTTTTATATTTAAAAACAAAATAATGAAAAGGAAAAAAGTGCTATCATCTGTTGTCAAACCCTCAATCCAAAAACAACATCTAGTAGACAACATAAAGAAAATGAAACATTAACCTTAAAAACTGTTGTATGTACTTCATTAAGATTTACTCGAGTTATATATTACTCTTCCAGAATCTTCTTCCACATCAAAAATACTGGCAGGAAAAAGAAACTGAACACCATCTACTCTATAACTCACATGACTTGCAGGCAATCCCTAAAATAAAATTATAAATTATTAATTTTCTGACACATGATGAAAACAAAGTGACAATAACAAGCTGATTTTTGAAATACATGGTCTTTTAGAAGTGAAAAATCAGATTTAATAATTTCATTCTT
>NW_007272580.1:0-784 GCF_000164805.1 Carlito syrichta | reverse complement strand
GATTAGCTTGCTATAAACTAAGAGACAGCACAATTATTTTTATTGTACAAAAAATGACCATATTTGGTAAAAAGCATATGCAAAGTTGGAAAAATATTTGGGTGTAAAAGCAGCAGTTGTTATTAATTCCTTGATTTTTCCTCTTGTTTTGACAATGGTAGGCTATGGGTGAGGAGAGACATACCTTGTCCTTACTCCCACCTTCATGCTCTGAAATCATATTGATATTATCCTTACTCCTGGGAGAGAAAAACCAAAATTGTTTGCTATCATTCTGTATAATTAAAAGCAGAGGGAGGGAAGGAGGGAGGAAGGAAAAAGAAAGAAGGAAGGAAGGCAAGGAAGGAGGAAAAATAACCTATGTATTGGACACTAAGTAAAGTTGTCTCTGGCATACTGACTTAGGCAAGAGTCACCCTATGCTGAATTAGAAAGAATTGCTAATCATTATGTTTTCTTAAACATAAATCAGGAAACCCCTGAGAGATTCTTAATCTTTGCCTGACTATATGTGCAGCTGTAACTAATGACTGTTTGTAAAAGACCTTGAAGATGAAAATCACTTTAATTGGAGCAACTCTCAATTCAGAAGAAGATAAGCTAAAGTGAATGGGAATATTAGAACATGAATGGGTTATTTTAAACACAAGCAACAGGACTTTAAATGTAATTTCTTCACTTTTCTTGAAATTTCAGTTAAAGTTTCAAGGATACAATCAATATTAAGTTTAAATAGAGACACAAACACATACTGGGGACAAAAAAAATCAGGGGTATTCAAATG
>NW_007272579.1:0-745 GCF_000164805.1 Carlito syrichta | reverse complement strand
AAAATATGTCTATCATTTTTCAAAGACTCTGAATTACTTTTTCTAACTGACTTTAGCATTTAATTACAAATGTAGGCAACAAAGCACAGTAATATTAGAAGTAACTGGGACTTTTGTCACCAACAGAATTTGCAGACTTTTTATATTACATTATAATTGTCACTGATGCCTCACAATATTCTTCTATGCTTGTAGCCTCTGATAATTCAGTAGTTACTAGAACTGCTGCTAGTACTTCTAATATAATGCATTAATTAAGATGCACATATATTCTTACATCAAAAATGTGCTTTTTTCAATTATAGTTTTTGTATACTACAGCAACTGCCTTTAAATATAACTGCTTTCTCTTTCAAGCCTATATGTTTTATTTTGTGCACTTAAAAAGACAATTCTAAGAAAAGGTTTATAGGCTTCATTAGAGTGCACTTAAAATTTAGAAACTCCTATTATAATAAGATTACACCCAAGTGACCAATCCTTCTCTTTCTCTGTCTTTTCTTTCCCTTAAGAGATCTTGGCTCAGAGATTTTTGCTTCAGTTTAATAAGAACTGGAAAATATTAGTTGCATTGGATGATTCTTTTTTCTTGCTCTTCTGTCTCTTTCAGATTTTATTTATGGGATAGATCAGATCTACTTGAATCACAAAGTTCTCAAAACTCAGATTTGGAACCTAGGAATAAATGAGCAGTCTTTGGGTTGACTTAAGCTTGAGGCTATCTATATCCGCAACCTAAATATGT
>NW_007272578.1:0-462 GCF_000164805.1 Carlito syrichta | reverse complement strand
CAGAAAAATACCCAGAGGGAAAAGTATCCTGGGATACTGTCTTAGTCTGCTCTGGATGCTGAAAGAAAATACCACAGACTGAGTGACTTAAACAGAAATTCGTTTTCTCATAGTTCTAGAGGTTGTAAGTCCAAGATGAAAGTGTCTTAGCAGTGCTCTTCTTGGCTTGCAGACAGCCGCCTTCTCAGTGTGTGATCACATGACCTTTTCTCGGGTGTGTGGAGAGAGAGAGCTCTATGGCATCTCTTCTTAGAAGGACATCATGCCAGATCAGAGCCCCACCCTAAAGATCTCAATTAACCTTAATTATTTCTTTATTCCAAATGCAGTCACACTGGAGCTTAGGCTTTCAATACATGAATCTTTGGAGTACACATACATTCAGCCTACAACAGCTACCATCTCTCCGAAAGGTCAGTATGAACTTCACATAATGACTATTTCTATAAGAAGGAATTCTTC
>NW_007272577.1:0-735 GCF_000164805.1 Carlito syrichta | reverse complement strand
TTAATGATCCCCCCATTCGTGGCATTGAGTAGGTTTGGGATTTTTTCCATTGTTTGAATTAATGATGTTGTTGGTAGTCATGCACTTTAATCTTTGTCTAAGGCTTCAATTAGTTCCTTAGGATGGATCTCTGAAAATGAAATTCACGGACACAGGGCCTACACTTTGTTTAAAGCCTTTTGATAACTGTGGCCAATTGAGAGCCCCCAAATTTATACTAACAGACATATGACAGTTCATTGGTTTATGAAAATTTCTTTTCTCCATGTGCTCACCAACATTGAATAATTTAGTGGAAAAGAAAGCAAAAATAATTTGCAAACATATATTTGATAAGTTTAAAATGTCACAAGTTTCATTAGTGTTTATTTATTTATTTATTTATTTTTTGAGTTGGAGTCTCACTCTGTCGCCCAGACTGGAGTGCAGTGGCCGCTCCTGGCCACCGCAGCCTTGACCTGCTGGGCTCCGGCGATCCTTCCGCCTCAGCCTTCCAAGTAGCCGGAATTACAGGCATGCGCTACCACGCCCGGCTGATTTTTTGATTTATTGTAGAGATGAGGTCTCCCTGCCCAGGCGGGTCTCGAACCCGCGGGCTCAGGCAATCCACTCATCTCAGTCTCCCAAAGGCACGGGATTACAGGCTGAGACACTGAGCCCAGCTAGTGTTTCTTTAACTACAGAGAAAATGCAATTTTTCTTTTCTATTTTTTTTATTTTAAAGATGTGGGATAG
>NW_007272576.1:0-465 GCF_000164805.1 Carlito syrichta | reverse complement strand
AGTAAAGTTTTGCGAGTCACATTTCAAATGGGAAAAATATCAAGAATGGAATTTAATTGTTAATTTATTCGTGGTGGTTGCAGGCAATGGCTCCCCAGTCATGAAAGGTGTGTGAACCTGGGTGCTCCTCAAAGCTGGGCTAAGTCAGTGTCAGCTAATCAAAAAGGACTTATTGGGGAATCATTTATTCACTGCTCCCGGTACCTTACATGTTTTTTATCGAAGCATGCATTTAATTAAAGTGTTTCCAACTCCACTCCCTGCACAAACGTCTAAAATGGTTCATCAGACAGCTTACACATTAGTATTCAGTACTATCTGAAGAAGGCAATATGATGTACTGCCAGCCTTCACAAAACTGGTCGTCACTTTCTATCGGTGTCTCTGAACAAGTAAGCGGTCTTTTATTTTTTATTTTTATTTTTATAGGAGTCTCACTCTGTTACCCAGGGCGGATGAGGTATA
>NW_007272575.1:0-691 GCF_000164805.1 Carlito syrichta | reverse complement strand
TTCCATAAGATGCAAATTTAGCCACCCAACCACAGAATGTTCACATGAAAACTGGCCTCCTGCAGGGTAGATGCTCTGACGACTTTCCTTCTGTTTCGTTAATAAATGGAACAGAAGTCAGAAGCAAGAGGCCTCGTCCACTGGAGGTTAAAGAGTAGCCGCAAGGGCAGGGGTGGGTTGGTGTGGCCTCAGCACAGGGGATGCCCAGAAGATCCCACCTTCCTCTGCAGTCCCTAGTCCTCTCCGCACTCCCGTCCCATCTTCCAGCGCAGTGGGCAAAACTTGCACCACACAGGAACAAACTGGGAGCCTCAGCAGTACCAGACCCTGCCAGTGTTGGTTTGTTTTTGCAGCAAATCTAAATGATCAGCTATCACTTCTGTGAAAGTTTAACATTCAGATTGGACAATTCCTCTCACACCCAACTCCATAAGAGTGGAGAAGGCAGGGGAAAAAACACTCAGGACACGCAACATTGTTCTAGGAATGCAGTTCTCTGCAAGTCCAGCTGCCGACACTGGCGGTCGTCACCTAAAAACACTTTTGTTTTTTTTGAGTTGGAGTCTCGCTCTGTCGCCCAGACTGGAGTGCAGTGGCCGCTGCCGGCCACCGCAGCCTCGACTGCTGGTCTCCGGCGATCCTTCCGCCTCAGACTTCCGCGTAGCCGGAATTACAGGCGCGCGCTACCACG
>NW_007272574.1:0-698 GCF_000164805.1 Carlito syrichta | reverse complement strand
GGGTACTTCAGCCAGGGAAGCAGTGCAGAGCCCAGAGTCACAGGTGCTGGGGACCTGCATGAGCAGCAGCATCCTTGTGCCTGGTGGGGCACCCCAGGAGGGAATGGAGGCTGTAGTTCCAAGGGGTGGGCATGGAGGGCATGGGGGGCTGTCACAGCCTAAGTCTGGGCTGGGTGCCCAGCTAGGGAGGGAGCTGACAGTGACTGAGTGCCAGGCAGATCAGGGTAGCCAGCAAGAGAACCCATATCTCCACAAGACAGTATGGAGGGGCTCCACAGGTGGTTGTGTGTGGCTTGGGGCCAGGTGAGATGGTGTAGCCAGGGAGGGAGCTGGGAGCTACACGTGGCTGGGGCCTGGGGTGAACAGCAGTGGCAGAGGGGCCACGGTAACCAGCCTTGTGTGGGACCAATGGTTTCCAGGTCTTGGACCAATGCAGCTGGTGGTGGGTGGGGGGATGGGGAAAGGAAAATAAGAGTCTTTATATGAACTCACTTTTGGAGAGTCTCACAGTGTCACCTGTGCCATTGCCATCTTAGCAGAACTCCCTTTTTCATATTTCTTTTTTGAGTTGGAGTCTCACTCTGTTGTCCAACCTGGAGTGCAGTGGCTGCTCCCGCCCACCACAGCCTCAACCTGCTGGGCTCTGGCGATCCTTCCGCCTCAACCTTCCGAGTAGCTGGAATTACAGGTGTGCTGCT
>NW_007272573.1:0-593 GCF_000164805.1 Carlito syrichta | reverse complement strand
TCCTGGGAGGGCCTGTCTCTGTGCAGCAGCAATACCTCAGAAAAATTCCATCAGGGAGCATTTTCTTCTCTTTTCCCTACTGACAGTTGATGGTTTGAGCACTGCATTTACCAAGACAGTATGTAGTCAAGTACTTCATGTACATTTTTTCTGTTAACCCTCATGATGGTGCTGTGAAGTGGTATCTATATTATCTCTATTTTCCAGATGGAGACATTGAGGTTTACAGAGGTTAAGTAGCTTGTCCAGGATCACACAGTTAAGGAGTAGTATTAACTATGTCTGGATTCAAACCCAAGTCTACAGAAAATATGGACATTTCTTCAAAATGTCAAACACAGCAGAAGACTCTTGCCTTCTCCAGAGAGAGATTCTACCTCTCCTAATTGCTCATGGCTGGTGCTTGAGCCAGGATCAGGAGGGTGGTGGTGGCAGCAGCAGGGTGGGTGGTGGGTCACAGCAGCAGAAAGCTTGTGTGTTTGTGCACGTGCTGGTACCTGAGAAAGGGAAATGGTTCTTTTGAGTCTGATTCTTGACTGTGTTCATATTTGGGGGTGGGGGGGTGTGGTGAACAGATCACCATGAATACCCTG
>NW_007272572.1:0-495 GCF_000164805.1 Carlito syrichta | reverse complement strand
CTCAAAAGTAAGAAAAAAAAAAGAACCACATGATTATATCATTAGATGCAGAAAAAGCTTTTTCTAAAATTCAGCATCCCCCCATGATAAAAATCCTTGAACACCTAGGCACAGATGGAACATACCTTAAAATAGAGCCATCTATGATATAAACCCACAACCAACATATTGCTAAACAGACAGAAATTGGAAGTGTTTCCCCTGAAAACTGAAACAAGGCAAGACTGTGCACTCTCACCCATCCTGTTCAACATAGTGTTGGGAGTTCTAGCTAGAGCAATTAGTCAAGAGAAAGAAATCAGGGGTATCCAAATAGGAAAAGAGAAAGTTGTTATCTCTCTTTGCTAACAATATGATCCTGTACCTCAAAAATCCATGAGAATCTGTCAAAAACCTCCTTGCACTGAAAAAGGTCTTTGGCAGTCTCTGGGTACAAAATCAATGTGCAAAAGATTCTGTATTCATATAAACCAACAACAAACAGGCAGAGAACCA
>NW_007272571.1:0-526 GCF_000164805.1 Carlito syrichta | reverse complement strand
GAAAGATGGAAGGATCGATATAAAGAGGAAGAAAGAGAAAGAAAGAAAGTGGACAACTGTTCAGTGAAATGAGCAGAAGCCGTTTATTGAAAGTTACAGCAGGTATTTATCCCCAAATTTTACACAGGCAGTCTCACAAGTCTTTCACGCGAACACAAAGCCAGGTGCAGGGGGGGCATCCCCCACCCACCAGATGCTTAGGTGTGAGGAGGAACAAACCCCAAGATTGTCTCATTGTTCCCTTTGCTAGTTAATGTTCTTCAAAAGCAGTGTAACAATCCTTACTAGTCTAATGATGTTCTGATAATCAATAACTTCTAAAGCTCACTCAATACCCATGACGACTAAATTAAACTCTACCACTTATACAATGCTATGGAAGCTCTTAATTATAGCTTAAGCCAATTTCCTAAAGAATGTGTCCCAGTCCAAAGACCACACTGGGCCCTACAGGATGTGGCCCAGTCCAAGGTCCACGGTGGGCCACCTTTTGGAACAATAGACGACAATCTCTTAACAAAATGGC
>NW_007272570.1:0-313 GCF_000164805.1 Carlito syrichta | reverse complement strand
TGAGCCATTGAGCCCAGTGGATGAAAGATTTTTAAAGCAGAGAAATAATGGCAAATTATTTATGTGTCATTAAATATCTGCCTTTCATCATATACATAAGAATTTTGTCCACAGATAAAATACACAGATTATGTGTCAGAATTATATTCAATGGAGAATGGTAACATATTTTGTAATGAAAAAAGTTAAAATAGTGTTGGATAAAACCAAAATATGCTTTGTTTTCATATGATGGAGGAAAAAGTGTTATTTAAAAGGAAAATAAAGTATTATTTTTAATGAAATAAGAAGAGGTATTAATGCTATTGAGCTC
>NW_007272569.1:0-493 GCF_000164805.1 Carlito syrichta | reverse complement strand
TGAATTGTACTCCACATCTTTAAAGTAAAAATTATAAAAAGATACGCTAAAAAATGGTAGCAATATTAACAATATAGTTAACATATATTGAACACTCATGTTCTAAGGATGAAACTAAAAACACACACTATCTCATCTAATTTTATAGTCATTATATGAGGGAGCTATTCTCAACACCCATGGAGAAACTCTGGCAAAACAAAGTAAAAAGATGCCCAAACTTACATGATGAACCTGGAGTTTGAACCTAGGCACAACTCCCTTGTCACTCATGCATCTAATTTCTAGATTAAGTTGGTAACCTAATGTTAAACTACTTAAATTAGCTTCTATTTTATTTTCTCTTATGGAAAATAGCTGAGAAAACATGACACAAATAATTTCTTGAAGGATTTAATGGGAAAGTAAAATAATTTGATTAGCATAATGTCTAGCACAAAGAAAGGCCTCAATAAATATTAGCTTTTAACCTTTTGTAAGTGAAAATACTAAA
>NW_007272568.1:0-760 GCF_000164805.1 Carlito syrichta | reverse complement strand
AAATTAAAAAACAAAAGCAAAAGTCAGACAACAAACACAAAGAAAAACATGCCTCTTGTGGCAGGCTCTGTAATTTTTCCTCTAATCATGTCTCTCCTGCAGAGCCCCCTCTTTCACTCTCTTTTCAGGGAATGATGCAGTGGAGGTGGGTGGGGCTGCAGGCCTCCCCTCCCACTCTCCTATGGTCAGGGAGATCTCTGGTGAGAAGGTACAGGACTGTCTCTTCCCCAGGTATGTACTCTTACTGGGGTGCCACAGCCAGGCCTTATCCTGGAATGGTGTTCTCCTATTGTGACTGAAATCCAGGCCCCACCTGTGTTTGTCCCTCCCAGTGGTGGCCCAACTGTGTGGGTCTGACATTCAGAGGATTGCTGGGAAAGAGGGGTTTGTGTCAGCCCCAGACTCACCAATGATCTCTTTGGAGTTCTTTCTCCTCCCTTCTGGCCACACTCACCAGTGATCTCTTTGGAGTTCTTTCTCCTCCCTTCTGGCCACATGCTTTGTCCCACAGCTGGATCAGGGCAGGGAATGGGACACCTGGAACTCAGTACTCATCAGGTCCCTCTGAAGTTTGTGTTCTCAGGGTATTGCCTTCGGGCCACGATCAACACCTGAGTAGTTGATCCATCAATCACAGAGATCAGATCTGTTGACCCTGCACTTTCCTGCCCTGCCTTCAATATGGTGGTGGGGTGCCTCTCTTGTCCTCTTCTGTGGACACTTGCCTGTGGACTCTGTACACAGTCCTTCCAGCACCCTG
>NW_007272567.1:0-608 GCF_000164805.1 Carlito syrichta | reverse complement strand
TCTTCCCACCTCAGCCTCCCCAAATGCTGGGATTACTGGCATGAGCCACCCTGCCTGGATGTTATTGCCCATTTCTTATAGTGGCAATCCAAGAGACCTCAGTGAATAAATTAATAAAAGGAAAAGGAGAAAGGAAGGAGAGAGGGAAGGACAGAATAGGATGAGAGGAAGGAAGAGGGAAGGAGGCAAGGAATAGCTGGTTACAGCTGTGTGCTTCTGATGACCCTATGACACCCTGAGATGCCCCAGGAGTGCAGAGAGTTGGGACTTCCATGGGGTCTTGGAGGAGAGGGTATGAGGAAGGAGACATCATCGATCAGCATGTCTGTCTGCCCCTGGCCCAGCATGGGACCTGCCAAAGAGATGCCAGGTTCTAGTCCTGAATTTATGACACACCTACTGAGTGACCTTAGATGAGCCACTGAACTCAAACCTAGAGATAATGTCAGAATGTCTCCCGCTTGTGAGACGATCACTGATCCTTAACCACCCTCTCATGGCCATAGTGGTGATGCGTGTGCTGGTGTAGTTAGCAGCTGATGGGAGGCAGGAGTTGGCTCACATGTTCTGGCTTCATGGCAACTGTTTCTTGGCCATACCCAATGCAT
>NW_007272566.1:0-664 GCF_000164805.1 Carlito syrichta | reverse complement strand
GGAAAGAAAAGACAGAGAAAGAGAAGGATTGGTCACTTGGGTGTAATCTTATTATAATAGGAGTTTCTAAATTTTAAGTGCACTCTAATGAAGCCTATAAACCTTTTCTTAGAATTGTCTTTTTAAGTGCACAAAATAAAACATATAGGCTTGAAAGAGAAAGCAGTTATATTTAAAGGCAGTTGCTGTAGTATACAAAAACTATAATTGAAAAAAGCACATTTTTGATGTAAGAATATATGTGCATCTTAATTAATGCATTATATTAGAAGTACTAGCAGCAGTTTTAGTAACTACTGAATTATCAGAGGCTACAAGCATAGAGAATATTGTGAGGCATCAGTGACAATTATAATGTAATATAAAAAGTCTGCAAATTCTGTTGGTGACAAAAGTCCCAGTTACTTCTAATATTACTGTGCTTTGTTGCCTACATTTGTAATTAAATGCTAAAGTCAGTTAGAAAAAGTAATCAGAGTCTTGAAAAATGATAGACATATTTTTTCATCCAAATTCATAAAACAAGGAAATAAGTTCCAAGATTATAAGGAAGAAGAGAAGATGGATCATATTCTTCTCCCATTTTCTAGTATAAATGACTTGTTTTCACCCCCCTGGACTTCAAAAAAATAGAGTATAAAGAAATAGAGAAACACATCTACGA
>NW_007272565.1:0-603 GCF_000164805.1 Carlito syrichta | reverse complement strand
TGCACACATATGTTTATCACAACATTGTTCACAATAGCAAGAACCTGGAAGCAACCATGCTGTCCATCAAAAGAGGACTCGATTTTAGAAATGTGGTACATATACACGATGGAATACTATGCAGCCATAAAAAAGAACAAAATCATGAATATTGCAGCAACCTGGATGGAACTAGAGTCTATAATACCGAGTGACCTCTCACAGAAACAAAGATCTGAGTATCACATGTTTTCACTCATATAGTGGACCTTGAACATCCAACGTAATACTGTAAGAAAATGACTGACAGTGGTGGGAAACTATGGGGGGGAGGGGAAGGGAGATGGAATTAACAGTAGTAAATATCTGTCTGGGGACGGCGAGACACCTCTTATCAACAAGGGTGCCTGAATGAAGCCTATTTGTATACCTAACCCTTAACTGTACCCCAGAATATCATAATAAAAAATATTGATTAAAAAAAGCATGTATTATGGGGGTACCTAGGGAAGCCCACCTTGTCATGTACCATAAAGTCCCCTGTAGTCAAAAAAGGGAGCATGCATCCATTTTCACCAGAAAAAAATGAACATTTTAAATGTTTTCTTTTTAAAGAAATAACTG
>NW_007272564.1:0-695 GCF_000164805.1 Carlito syrichta | reverse complement strand
AAAACCTTATCTTCAGCAGAAGAATCCAGATCACCAAAATAAAAGCTCAAATTGCAGGACATAGAAGACAAAACGATAATACAAAAAAATCAATGAAATAAAAAGTTGGTTCTTCGAAAGGGTAAACAAGATGATGGTCCCTTAGCTAGATTGACCAAGAAAAAATGAGAAAAAAACCAAATAAGCATAATCAGAAACACAAAAGATGAAGTCACATCTGATCATGAAGAAATACAAAAGATCATTAGAGACTACTACGTACCCTTGTATGGAAACAAACTTGAAAACCAGAAGGAAATGGAGGACTTTCCGACATCACACAACCTACCTAGGTTGGAACAAGAAGAAATTGAGACCCTAAATAGACCAATAACAATCAAGGAAATCGAATATGTAATAAGAAAACTTCCTACAAAAAAAAGCCTTGGTCCAGATGGCTTTCCAGCAGAATTATACAAGACATTCAAGGAGAAGCTGATACCAATCCTACTGAAGGTATTCCAGGCTATTGAAAAAGATGGAACTCTCCCCAAATCATTTTACGAAGCCAACATCACACTGATACCCAAGCCAGGTAAAGATCCAACAAAGAAAGAGAACTACAGGCCAATATCTTTGATGAACATAGATGCTAAAATTCTCAACAAGATCCTAGCAAACCGGATTCAGCAATACATCTCAAAAATCATCCACCA
>NW_007272563.1:0-333 GCF_000164805.1 Carlito syrichta | reverse complement strand
CAAATGCCATCAAACTGGAGAGTAGGGTTTCAATGCCTGAATTAGGGGGTGACACAGTCCTTCAGCCTATTGCAAGAAGGAATAAATTATAGTGAGTTTTTGGAAAGTCCATGCCAATCTATATTCAAATATTGTATTTCAAAAAATCTTGTTATTTGTCATAATGATATTTGATTCCAAAAATATCGTGTATAGTAATATGTGTTTACAATCTTATGCTAAATTTTTTTTCCTAAAAAAGGTAATATTGATAGACCCTTTCTTTCAGACTTGTATGTCATTTATACATTTCACTGGATAGTTTAACTATTAAAACTATCCACCATAAACCAA
>NW_007272562.1:0-516 GCF_000164805.1 Carlito syrichta | reverse complement strand
AATGTGGGTGGGACTAGCAGGTGGGGGAGGGAGGGACATGCCTCATTAAAAAGGGTACCTGCATGATCAATGTTTGTATACCTAGCCCTGAGTTGTACCCCACATCTTTATAATAAATAAAGTAATTAATTTAAATAAATAAATAAAAGGATTAATCACTTTGACAGGTCTATTCTCCTAATACCCAGCTTTGAAAAATTTGTCTTTACCTTCTTTAAAGATTTCCCCAAAGTTTCAATAACATGTCAGTGAAACTATGTTGCAAAATAATGTTTTTTGAGGAAAGGAAAACATAGTTGAAATTTTTTTAAATATTGCCACTGCAGCAATTTCACACTGCTAGCCTCAATTGCAAAGAATTAATTTATCTAATTATTATGTTTTCATACTGTTTTAGTTATTTGGTGAATAGTTTCTATGAATAATACTGCCCTTGTTCATTTTCATGTATGCCGTAAAAATTAGATCTGGAAATCTCAAAAACACTTCGAGAATATTTATATGAATATCTAGGCA
>NW_007272561.1:0-659 GCF_000164805.1 Carlito syrichta | reverse complement strand
TTTGCAAAGCCAAAGAAGCCATCAAGAAAACAGGGAAACAGCCCACAGAATTGGAAAAAATATTTGTCAAAATATATTTCTGACAAAGGCCTAACATTTAGGATCTACAAGGAACTCAAATACACAGAAAGGAAAAAAACAAACAGCCCCTTTAAAAAGTGGGCAAAACACATGAATAGACACTTCTCATAGAAGATATGGGGGTGACCAACAGACACATGAAAAAGTGTTCAGCCTCACTCATCATTAGAGAAATGCAAATCAAAACCACATTGAGATACCACCTAATCTCTGTGAGAATGGCCATCATTAATAAAACAAACAACAACAGATGCTGACAAGAATGTGGAGAAAAAGCAACACTTATACACTGCTGGTGGGAATGCAGACTAAAACAACCTCTTTGGAACACAGTGTGGCAATTTCTGAAGGAACTAGAAATTGACCTTCCATATGACCCATATTGGAAATAAACCCGGAGGAACTCAAATCATTCTACAAAAAAGATACCTGCACACGTATGTATGCAGCTCTATTCACAATAGCAAAAGTATGGAACCAACCTTGTTACCCATTGAAGCTGGACTGGATTAAAAAATGTGGCACATATACACAATGGAATATTATGCAGTCATAAAGAAGGACAAATATATGGACCT
>NW_007272560.1:0-471 GCF_000164805.1 Carlito syrichta | reverse complement strand
CCACCACCTTGTAGTTCAAGCATCACCAGATCTGCATCTTCTGGAGAGATCTGTCTCACCCCAGTTGTGTCATTCATGGGTCCATCCATGACCCAGTCACCTGTGGCTGTTCATTTATTAGTTCATCAAACTTGGGCTGGGTTGGACCAGGTGCTGAGGAAGTATTATTGAGTACAGCAGGTTTTGTTCCTGCTCCATGGGAGTGAAACACAAAGTAGATAATCCACGGATTTATCCAAATTCCTAGTGGTGGTAAATTCACCTGAATGATCACATCCCGTACATGTGTGCTTGGTAGTAGGAGAAAGGTAGCCAGGAGAGGTGTTTCTGACATATAAACTGTGAGATAGAAAAAGGGCCGAAAGGGGGCCTAATTCCTGGAGAAGGAGCAGTAACAAACAATCCCCTAGGTCCCGAGGCTCCCAGCATCATAATGAGAGTTACACCATTGGATTCCTTGGTCTTAAGGCT
>NW_007272559.1:0-564 GCF_000164805.1 Carlito syrichta | reverse complement strand
CATAGAAGACAAAAAAGATAATACAAAAAATCAATGAAACAAAAAGCTGGTTCTTCGAAAGGGTAAACAAGACTGATGGTCCCCTAGCTAGACTGACCAAGAAAAAACGAGAAAAAAACCAAATAAGCATAATCAGAAACACAAAAGATGAAGTCACATCTGACCCTGAAGAAATACAAAAGATCATTAGAGACTACTACGTACACTTGTATGGAAACAAACTTGAAAACCAGAAGGAAATGGAAGACTTTCTGACATCACACAACCTACCTAGGTTGGAACAAGAAGAAATTGAGACCCTAAATAAACCAATAACAATCAAGGAAATCGACCACGTAATAAGAAAACTTCCTACAAAAAAAAGCCCTGGTCCAGATGGCTTTCCAGCAGAATTCTACAAGACATTTAAGGAGGAGCTGATACCAATCCTACTGAAGGTATTCCAGGCGATTGAAAAAGATGGAACTCTCCCCAAATCATTTTACGAAGCCAACATCACATTGATACCCAAGCCAGGTAAAGATCCAACAAAGAAAGAGAACTACAGGCCAATATCTTGATGGA
>NW_007272558.1:0-527 GCF_000164805.1 Carlito syrichta | reverse complement strand
GAAATGATTCCCTCAAAGAGTCCTTTTTGATTAGCTGAGACTGAGACTGACCTAGCCCAGCTTTGAGGAGCACCCGGGTTCCACACCTTTCATGACTGGGGAGCCATTGCCTGCAACCACCACGAATAAATTAACAATTAAATTCCATTCTTGATATTTTTCCCATTTGAAATGTGACTCGCAAAACTTTATAAATATAAAAGGGTGATCAGAGTTCAATAGCAGTGAGTCATTTCACAGAGAAGCTTGCTTGCCTCTGTACTCGCAAATGTCAGCCTCATGAGGGGCAGAAGAAGAGCAAATGAAAAGATTTGAATCAGCTGCAACCGGCACACTTATTCCCAGAGTAGAATTCATTGAAGACAAGTGCCCGATCGCGACACTTGCTTCATTATAATAATAAGTTTGTGAGCGCCTGAGCCTGCGGGTTCGAGACCCGCCTAGGCAGAAGACCTCATCTCTACGATACATCCAAAAATCAGCCAGGTGTGGTAGTGCATGCCTGTAACTCCAACTACTGGGAAGGC
>NW_007272557.1:0-732 GCF_000164805.1 Carlito syrichta | reverse complement strand
CACTTTTGTGACCCTAAATAACTCCCCATTAAGAACTGATTTTGAGTGGTTGGGAAGAGGAAAAACTTCCTCTTTCCGACCCCTAATGCCTCTACCTACTTGTAGCTTCTTAGAATTCCTTTTTAACAAAGGACCACATTTTTTATTCCATAAAAATACTTGAAATACAAATATTTGTGTAATTGAAAAAAAAAACTCAATACAAATCTGCTGACTTAAGTCACAATAAGGGGGAAATAGCTTATCAAATCTTTTCCAGGGATAGGTTCTGATGGTTCCATGGAGGAAAAAGGCACTGGGGAGAGTAGAACAAATGTTGTCTAATTTACATTTTTGCTTGAGGCTGCCCTGTTTCTGAATTTAGTGCAAGTATCCACCTGATCAGCACCCAGGGATTTGTTCTTAGCACTTAGAACTCTATCTGCTCTTTCCTTCCACTACCAGAACCTCACCTCCTCCTCCTCCTCCTCCTGCATGCTTTTTGGCCCCCAACCATCACTCTACCAAATACAGTTCTGGCTTAGTCCTTGCCTGTCTCAAAGAGGCCATTCTGAATGGAATATAACACTAATCAAGAAAATTTTTAGATAACTGTGATCAAGCTGATTAGGAAAGGACTCCAGTTTTACTTAAAGACAGGGTTACTGGTCAGTTTCCCCAGGAGTAGACTTTGAGATGGCAGTAGGAGGTTTATTGCAGAGCATGCTCAGAATCAACACACCTGAGGGACGA
>NW_007272556.1:0-758 GCF_000164805.1 Carlito syrichta | reverse complement strand
CATTCGTTCCAGGGCTTTCTTTTGTTAGGTAGTTTTCATGTGACAGAGTCAATTTCCCGGGTTGTCTATTTAGTGTCTCGATGTCTGTTTTAACCTGTGCAGGTTGTGTGATGTCAGAAAGTCCTCCATATCATTTAGGTTATCAAGTTTGTTTCCATGTAGGTGTACATAGTAATCTCTGTTAATCTTTTGTGTTTTGGGGGGGGGTCTGTTGTCATTTTGATTTTTTGTATTTCTGATTGTGTTTATTTGGGCTTTCTCTCTCTTTTTTCTTGGTCATTCTGGTTAGGGGTCCAGCAATCTTGTTAATTCTTTCAAAGAACCAGCTTTTTGATTTGTTGATTTTTTTCTATGATACCTTTGTCTTTTATGTTCCATATTTGGGCTCTTATTTTGGTATTTTGGATTCTTCTTTTAAAGTTGGTGTTTTGTTGGTCTTCTTTTTCCAGCTCCCTTAGGTGATTTGTTAGGCTCTGCACTTGTGATGTTTCCATTGTCTTGTGTGCTTATAAAGATATAAATTCCCTCTTAGAACTGATTTCATGACATCCCAGAGGTTTTGGTAAGATGCTTCTTCATTTTCATTTGTTTCCAGGAATCTTTCAATTTCTTCTTTGATTTCAGTGCTGACCAAGTCGTTGTTCAGCATCGTGCCATTTAGTGTCCATGTCTTTGTGGGCTTTGGGGAAATGTTGGTTTTGATATTTATTTTTATTCCACCGTGGCCAGACAATGTGCATGGCAAGATTTCAACCTTG
>NW_007272555.1:0-317 GCF_000164805.1 Carlito syrichta | reverse complement strand
TCAGCCTCCCAAAGGCGTGGGATTACAGGCTGAGTCACCAAGCCGGGTCACAATTTATTTTTTAATCTAAATGCTTTTAAAGACTTCTTTGAAATGTGGGTCAATTATGTAAGCAGGAAGGGGGGGAACCTAACTAGTGCAAATATTTAACTTTGCCTTTGGTATGTTGAAGCCAGAAGTCCATGCAAACCTCTCAGGCATGTCCCATAATAAAATTGACTTAAAAATATATTTTTTCTTCACAGAGGGGGCGCAGGTTGGGGTTTGCATCATTTGAGACCCCAGGGCCCTGGAGGCAGCTTGGACTCAGGTGTTGT
>NW_007272554.1:0-676 GCF_000164805.1 Carlito syrichta | reverse complement strand
TATTCTCTATGTAACCTACAGAGAAATGTACAATTCAGATAGGCCCATACCATTCTGTTTGTAGCTCCCCAGGTATCTATTTCACTCCTGTCCCTCTGAGCCCTTCCTTATCTCAGGTTTTTATTCTCTGTCTCCTGCCCCTGGCTACCCTACTCCCTCTAGGCTGTTTCTTTCCTCAGTACTTTGATTATGTGACCCCTGTGCCAAAAATATCCACCCAGGCCTGTTCTTTGTCTCCTTTCCCTCCAGGCTAGCTCTTGGCTTATTCTGTCAGACTCACAAATAACAGCTTCCTCTAAATATTTGACAAACTGCTCCAACAGATGAATTAGCTGCCCCTCCCTAATGTTTCCTTTCACACCCAAAGGATTGCTTTTAAGCACCCATTTATGTGTCTGTCTCCACACTGGAATACATGAGCTCTGCCAGGGCAGAGACCACACTTGACTCATTTCTTTATTACTAGAACCCAGCACAGTTTCAGGTTAATGGAGGAACCCAAATAAATTTTGGTAGAATGCATGGTAGATGAAGCACGCACACACACACAGTCTCTCTCTCTCTCTCTCTCTCTCTCTCTCTGTCTCTCTCTCTATCTCTTTGATGGATTAAGGGGTTATACTGGAAGACAAAACTCCTAGACTAGCTAATGCCCCAGTTGAGTTGCTATATGTGC
>NW_007272553.1:0-525 GCF_000164805.1 Carlito syrichta | reverse complement strand
TTTCTTGTAGAGGTGGACTTGTGACAGCGTAGATTCTTAGGGGATTGGATATTTGGGAAATATTTCAATTTTCCCTCATTGATGAAGCTTAGCTTGGCTGGGTAGGCTACTCTGGGTTGAAATTGTTTATCTTTTAGAACTTTGAAGATAGGGCTCCAAGCTCTCCTAGCTTGGAGGGTTTCTGTAGATAAATCTGGTGTTATTCTAATTGGTCTTCCCTGGTACGTAGTCTGACCTTTTTCTCTTGCAGCCTTTAGGATTTTTTCTTTTATACCTACTTTGTTTAGGTGAATTATTATATGTCTGGGAGTTGGTCTTCTCATTTGTTGTCTTGCAGGGGTTCTCTGAATCTCTTGTGTTTGAATTTTTTCATCCTTGATGAGATAAGGGAAGTTTTCTTGAATGATTTCATGAAATGTTTGTTCCAGCGTGGCCTCTGTTTCTCTCACTGCCTCAGGAAGGCCAATTACTCTTAGGTTCGGTCTCTTGAAGTGATCATTCATCTCTTGAAGATTTTGTTCTGTC
>NW_007272552.1:0-659 GCF_000164805.1 Carlito syrichta | reverse complement strand
GCCCAGCTCCGCCGCCAGCGGGGGGCCCAGCTCCGCGACC
The DNA here is from genome assembly GCF_000164805.1 of Carlito syrichta. Lineage (NCBI taxonomy): Eukaryota > Metazoa > Chordata > Mammalia > Primates > Tarsiidae > Carlito > Carlito syrichta. The sequence continues at coordinate 619 of NW_007272552.1, read as the reverse complement.
AGCGGGGGGCCCAGCTCCGCGGTCGTCCCGGTCGCAGCGAGCCACACTCTGGGGTCCCGCAGCGCGGGCGTCCGAAGCACTCCGTGGGAGGCCGCGGCCCGGGAGGATGAACCGCGTTGCGCCTCGGTGCTCGCAGGCAGGATTGTGAGGAAGGATCGCGTCAACCCAGCAGGTCACGCGGCCCGGACGCGAAGCGCCGTCCTCACGTCAGGGCGCTGCAGCCTCACAGTGGCGAGAGACCCGGAGCCCCGCCCCCACAATAAAGAGATTGACAGCAGGTACCATTCATTGTGCAGAGTAGGTGTCTGACACCCCGCAACAACTCCAACGTAACATTAACACAGGGAAACACGCAAACGTGGTCAGAAAGAAAACATGCCAGAAATCTCCACATACCTCCGCAGGGAAAGAGACACACATCTGGAGAATGCATTTGAAGTAGTAGTACACAGTTGCTGTCGTCAATGAAACATATCCAGTCAGTCAACTGGGATACATTTCAAAAATAAGTTAACTAACAATCAGCAACAGGATATGTTATCTAAGCACGTTTCAATAAAATAAGGGTTTGTGTTTTTATTTCGGTGTGGAAAAAAGCGATTAAGGCTTCAGCAACAAG
>NW_007272551.1:0-645 GCF_000164805.1 Carlito syrichta | reverse complement strand
CCATCTTTACATGAAACATTTAAGAACGTAGTATACACAGAAGAAAAGGAAATAAAAAACAACGTTGTTCACAAGAGTACAGGGAAAAGAATAAAATACACATGAACCAACCCCCAAATCAAAAGAAAGCCAAAAAAAAAAAAAAGAAAAAACCAAGTGGAAGAACAACAACTCAATAAGAACTCCATGATAGGGACGAACTCTCACATTTCAATAATTAGTATGAATGTGAATGGAATAAATGCACCACTGAAAAGACATAGAATGACAAAATGGATAAAATATCACCAGGCAACAATATACTGCCTTCAAGAGACCCATCTCACTAGAAAGGACATACACAGACTCAAAGTAAGAGGATGGGAAACAAATTTTCAGGCGAATGGAACACAAAAGAAAGGAGGAGTCGCGATCCTAATTTCAGACAAAATACCATTTAAGCTATCAAAAATTAAAAAAGATACAGAGGGCCAGTACATAATGATAAAAGATTCACTCCATCAACAAGAAATATCTATCCTAAACATATATGCACCCCACATACGTACGCCAACATTCACAAAGCAACTTCTAGGAAAACTAAAGAAAAACACTGACTCTAACACCATAATAACTGGGGACTTTAATACACCACTCACAACCCTA
>NW_007272550.1:0-742 GCF_000164805.1 Carlito syrichta | reverse complement strand
AAGGAGGATTAAATATATAGTAAATTTGTTTATTGTTTAATCTATTTGGGATAAATTAAAGCGAGGAGTTAAAAGAAAATTCTCAACTTGATCTCTGAAGGCTTATAAGAGGAATAAGTATATCTTTCCAGTCACCAGATTAAAAAGTGCCCCATTAATTCATAGGTGACAGTTAGATATGCTTATGACATCAGTCTTTACTCAATCATGTGAAAAAGATTCAGAAGAGCAAAGAAATTAAACCAAAAAAACCTTGATTTTATTTCTCATTTTGCCGCTTTCTTGTGTGAATTCAGGCAAATAATCTAACCAAACTGAGTCTTTATATACACACAGAAAATTATATTACTCTCAGTTATTTTGAGGATGACATGTTATAATGCATGGAAGGCTGGTTTATATTAAGCAATTTGTTATTTAAATAAGTTATTATTTCCATGGATTGTTATACAATCGGGACAATACTACGTGAGCTTGCAGTATAACAAGTTCTCTCTTCATTTTACTTACTGAGAAAATTTTTCACATGACCTAAGACTTTCGAGAAAAGTAAAGAGGTCACCACTTGAAATCTATTCAGCCGTTTATATGGTGTAATATTCCAAGATGCATTGATTGGCAAATAAATGATAAACAAAGCAGACTGCAATGTCCATTTAGAAGCTTCAGAAGCAAAGAAATATCATCAATATGACATGAAACTCTATGGCCAACCAAAAATATTCAATATCCATTCAACTTT
>NW_007272549.1:0-727 GCF_000164805.1 Carlito syrichta | reverse complement strand
TGCACTCTTTTCTCCTCTGAAAGCTGGCAATTTTGTGAGAAAGACCTGTGTAAAGCAGGCTACCCTCATTTGCAGACTCTAGCATACTTTTCCTGAGAAGGGTCATTCCCAGAATCAAACTACCATGGGGCATTCTGTTATACAGTTGGATTATAAAGTCAGAATATTTGTCATCTTAACAATGGAAATGTAGTGTATTTATTTTATGTGCAAAATTCTGTAGGGTAATTCTTATGCACAGTGAAGTTTGAAAACAGCTAAATTAGATGTAAAAAAGGAATGAAAAGAATTCAATGTGCAGAAAGTGTATGGATATTTAAACCATTGTTCCCTTAAAGTAACTATCATGGTCCTGAAGGTGAAAAAGGGATGTGTGGTGAATTTGACAGCATCTTTCCTGCCTACATGGTTAACTCCATGTTATGTAGCATTTATAGCCAATTAACTCAATAAAAGCTAAAAACTTTGGATTTTGTTTAGTAAAAGAGGGAAGAGCCATAATGCAGTTTGACTAGTATTAAACTGAGACCCTTGTACTCCAGTGGAAGCCAAATAGCATCACTGTAACTCCTTGCAACCCAAGAAGCACATCTTTGCACAGAGTCAACTCTCTTGCCAATACAAAGGGCCACTAATCACCCCAGACATTCCTTATCTAAGTCCAATAATGATATTGTACCTATTAACTTATTAGATTTTTACCCTAAACCTGAACTAAATGAGTCTG